>NW_010519033.1:16340-18420 GCF_000687285.1 Phaethon lepturus | reverse complement strand
ATGGCGTTGAAGTTGCCGGACGGTGCCCCGGGGCCGTGGGGCGGGCGTGCGGGGCAGCGGAGCCCCGCAGCGGATGTTCGCACACGCAGCCTGTGCTTGGCAAGGGCGGCTCTTGCAGCAGAAGCTGCTGAGGAAATGGCTTTCAGCAACAGGCGAAACAGCTGGGTTGCCACGGGGCTTTGCTTTTTAGCCGGGTAAAATATCTCCTGGCTTTAATGCTTTGCAGATGTATCGGTTGGGTTTGAGGTTTTGGTTTTTTTTTTTTTTTTTTTTCCTCCCCCCCCCCCCCACCCCTGCCAGTAAACCCTGTATTTCAGAGTGCTGAACTCAGTAATAAAATATTGTTATCACTATTGTTTTTCCTAAGAGACAATAAGTTAGGATCGAACAGGTATGTTGCTCGTGTACGCAGAGCCTCCCTGTGTTTTTTGTCGCTTTATTCACCTGGTCTCAGAGGAGAGAATTCTCTCCTTGGCAGAGCAGAAAACTAACATATTTTAACATATTAAGGCACCAAGGGGCTCATTAATACCGTAATGGGGCTTCTAATTATTTTCTCTCGGGGTGGGAACAAGCCATGCCGGGCACCGTTCACTGCGCTCTGTGGGAAGAATGTTATTGGGCTTTTTTAGCTGGAGGTTTTTTTTAAACCCCAGGTGGCTATTTTAAACTCGAGGTGCTATGAATTCCTCGGCAGCAACAAAGAGCAAAGCCACAAAGCCGGGTGGGAATGGAGGTGTCCCAGACATGGGAGACCCGATGCGGTCCCTGGGGAGGAGGAGGAGAGAGTAGGAGCATCCCTGGGAGCATCCTTGGAAAGCTCCGCCTGGCTGCTCCCTGCATGTGAAATAATTAGCCCGATCGCCCGCTTCTTCGTCAACGGGAGGCTGCAGTGGACGCGAAGCGATGCCTTCATCTGGCCTTTTGACGGCGATCCATTAAATTGCTGTCAAGCTGCACGTCCCTCACGTAGGGGCTGGGAAAGGCAAGTCGTCGCAGGCGGCTGGATGGGCAGAGCCAGGCGAGGGGAGGGGGCTGCTCCTGCCTTTCGCTCCCTCATCGCTCCGGCTTGGCGGACGAGGGCGAATGGAAATTCGGCGGGGATGTGCGTGCCAAACCCGTGCTGGCAGGTCGGCGGGGTGATACCGGTCCCGCAGGCGCACGCGATGCGCGGTGCGGAAACGTCTCCTCAGTGCGGCCGCGAGGGTGACGGGGGGGCTGTGGTGGGATGAGGCTGGACACGGGGAACGTAAGGCTAACGTCGAACGAGTGGCGTGGGCTTGCGGCAGGCGCGTGGGAACGCTTCTTACAAGGAAACAGTAAAAATGCCTGAAGGTGGCTGTTTTATCGAAGCTTTTATAGAAGCAAATTTCCTTCCCTCTTTTTTTTTTTCTTTTCTTCCTTCCACCCGCCCCGGTGACCCGCGAGAGCGCACCAACGCCCGCTTTCTGAGCAGATAGGAGGCACAAGTGACAAGCTACTTCTCAATATCCTGACTGAGCCTTTCGAAAGTCACCCCGACCTTGACTTACCTGGATACATATTGATAACGAGTAATGAATATGCATTGAAACCCCCGATAGCTTTCTGGCAGTGGTGGGGGGGAGGTGGGGAAAGAGATGAATTAGGTCTTTGTGAAGCACTAGGAGCAAAACACTGGCTTCTGTTTCATCCCTGATGCAAAGTTTCCTGGACGCTTTTGTGATTTTGCTGGGGTTGGGCTCAGGTTCCTGATAAAAAAGTTGCACACTCTATGCCCCGGTGTTTTGGGAAGTGCTTCCCAGGTCTGCAAACGGATGCTTTTTCACAGTACAAGGGGAACCTGGATCTTTCCTTTGGCAGCAAATGGAACTGGGGAGAGATGCCCCCAAAACAGGTGTCTAACTCCTGCAGCACCCTTTGGAGGTGGCATGTTTGTGCCAGCTCAGGTGCTGTCTCAGCTGTTTGGAGCCAAAGAGACGTGAACAGTACCTGGCTTTGTCCCCATCCTCTCGGAATGCTATTATTTTAATGGCCCCAAATCCTCTTGGCTCCGCTCTTTGGTATCCTTTGTCTGCTGCCAGGTAGGGGAAGGAGTTTC
>NW_010519033.1:0-16303 GCF_000687285.1 Phaethon lepturus | reverse complement strand
TTTATTCAAGTATTATTCCTTCTCCCCTCTCTATTTAATATGTGGTTGGTTTTTTGCGCAGAAAAAAAGACTTGCGCCCATAGGTTGGTTGAGGATGTGAGATTGTTAGGGTAAAAAAAAAAAAAAAAATTCTGGATACACTGCACAGCTCCCTTGGTACCCCAGCACACAAAATCAGGGCTTGCTGCTGAAATCAGCAGGAGCTGGCCCAGGCTTTTGAAATGTGGCACCTGGGAGGCATGTTGCACAGAGGGAGCAAGAGTGAGGGCAGGTCCAGCCTGAGGAATGTGGGATATTTAAAAAAAAAAAAAAAAAAATCTCTTCTTTTAGATAGTTTTCTCACCTCTTATCTGCTGAGTTTACTTTGGCGTGACAGCCAGACAGATGATGGGTGGCTCTTCTGTCCCCTTCTGGGCACCAGTGCTGTAACTCTTCCTTGTGGCCTTAATTTGGTTCCTTTAGCCGTTGGATTTTTTTTTTTTTTATTAGTAGGGGAAGGAAATCCCATGTGCTTTGCGTGCTCTCTGGATACCTCTCGGTCTGTTTGCCCTTCCCAGATCTCCTGGGATCTGGGATGATTTCTCATCCTTCCCAGATGAGAAAAATCTACCCCAACCCACCGCCCTGTCTCCATCCCCGGGAGCCCCTCGCAGCCCCACACCGCTCTGCCGCCGTCGCCTGGTCCCACCTGCGGGCAGCTGGGATGGGCAGGCAGAGCTCTCCGCCCAGACCATAATTAAGCTGCGTTTTTATGGCCCTGCCACCAGCCACTCACTCCCTGCATTCCTTTCCCCTGAGTTCTCTGGCCTCACCGGGCAGATTGAAGGGTGGGTGAGAAATCCCCCGGAGGGTCTCGCGTATCGGGGCTGTCTCTGCCTTCGCCGGGAGGGCTCTTGGCGTGTCACGTCGGGGTGGCGTGAAAGACGTCTGGCTAATCCAAATTCCATTAGGCATCGTTAAGATCTTCCTTTCCCATATTTAAAGCGCTTGGCTTTGTGCCTTGGCCTTTGGTGTGTGCAGCACCCTGTGAGAAGCAATTCTGTAGGGCAAACCCTGGAGAGGAGCAGGGATGCTGCCACGTTACATGGTCCATGGGGCATGCGGTCCAGATAGACCAGAGGCATCCCATGATGCTGGGACCAGGCTGTGGAGGACTAAAAAAAAATTCCAAAACTGCATTCCCAGTCCTGCAACCTCAGCAACTTCCTCCAAACTGAAAGAGGAATTTACTTTCTAAAGGATTTATGGCGGGAGAAGCGATTCACCTGGGCAGCCCGGCAGCTGCCTTGTCTGCATTTTGGCCGTGCCATTCGGGTGAACTGGAGAGGAGTTTCTCTTCACCTGCCAGGCCGTCACCAAGCCATGCCTCTGGATTATTTCCAGATGTTTCACATGGACCCTCTTTACAACAACAACAAAAACATTCCAGCTTAAAACAGGTTTATGAGGAAAAAGTCACTCTTGGATATCTGGTTTTAAATGCCGGTGGGTCTGCAGTCCTCGGGCCCTGCTTGTCCTCAGTGAAAACAGTTAGTTGGTTGCATTTGCATGTTTATCAGCTAAAAAGCTAGCAAAAGTTTTTGGAAAGTGCTCTCTGTGGGTGGAGATCTTGGTGCACACCTGGTATTTCAGCACAACAACTGTATCTAAAGTGCGCTGCTGCGAGGACTGGACCAAAGTCCTTGGCCATCCTCTGGCTTTCCACAGAATTGGCCAAACTGCAGGAATGAGAGGTTGTGTTTCTCTTGAATTCCCGTCCCCCCCCCCAAAATGGGGAAACTGAGGCACAGAGGTCCTGCAGGGAGCCCGGGGCAGCTGCTGGTTCCTTGATCACTTTGCAGCCATCAGGATGTTCTCCTCTTGCCATGGCTGTCAAGCTGTCACTCCTGTCCCCCAGTTTGGGTGGCACCAGGGTGAATTTGGGTCAGCATGGCTTAGCTGGGGCAGTCGTCTCTTGCCTGTGGGCAGCCACAGAGCCACCCACCATGCCCCCTGCTCTGACATGTGCTCAGTCAGCAGATCCCATTGCAAAAATGAGTCAGGGGATTTGCCTGCTCATGTTTTTGGTTGTCCATGCTTATGAGAGGGATGCACAGGAGATACTGCAGAGATGGTGGTGCACGGGGAGCAGAGGCTTTGGGTTTCTTCTAGCTGCTGAAGGACTTGGGGAAAGGTTGAGTCAAGAGCAAGTGCCTTGTAGGGTTGATACAAGATGAGCTGGAGGATTAACGGCTGCTCATGTTGTGCTTTTTCCTCCTCCTCGCAGCCTGTGGGCCACAGCTTGCCAATTCCCCCACTGTGATAGTGATGGTTGGCCTCCCAGCCCGTGGGAAGACCTACATCTCCAAGAAGCTGACTCGCTACCTCAACTGGATTGGTGTCCCAACAAAAGGTGAGGCTTTCACTGTCTGCCTGGGGAAAGCATGAGGTCTGGGTTCTTGGGAGATGCTCAAGGAGCTTAGTCCCTTGGTGAGTGGAAGGTGGTGGAGGATGTTTTCAAGTTCCCATGGGCCAAATATCCATGTCCTCCCATCGCTTCTGCTGCAGCTTAGGTTCTCCTTCACTTTGAAGACCAACATATGTCCCTGAGCCTTTTGCTCTAGGATGTCACTTCTTGGTCCATTGCTGGAAAGCGTTATCTGGAGGAGCTGCACAGCTGAGTCGAGCTGCACTGACACTGCTCCTGGTTTTGATGGTCTTTGCTTTTCCCATGCAGTTTTCAACGTGGGCGAGTATCGCCGTGAGGCTGTGAAGCATTACAGCTCCTATGACTTCTTCCGCCCCGACAATGAGGAGGCCATGAAAGTCAGGAGGTATGTGGGCACCGCATCTGTGCTCATACCCAAGTCCCAAATGGGTGGTGAAGCCCATGGCTGGAAGTGGAGTTGCCCAGCTTGTTTTGGGGGGTGGTGGACAGAAAAGCTGAGCTCTAGCTTGATGTTTCCCTGTCTGCCTAAGGAGGGCCTGACTTGGGCACCAAAAGCTGAAAATGGAAGTTGTCACAGCTTGGTAGCTTCAAGATCACCAACACATCCTCCATCAGTAGTACCTTGAACTCACCTTCAGGCTCAGCAATATAGGGTACGAGGTTTGCCATGAGGTTTGGCCTTCACTTCTTCATCTACCATTGCCTCTGCCGTGAAGACCAGCGTGCTGCTCAGCGTGCATGGCTCTTGTATTTGTGGCAGCCTGATGGTGTCTCTCCTAAAACGTCCCTGGGAGAAGGGGAGGAGGAGGCACAAAGCCTGCCCTCCTTTGCAGAGGTCTGTGTGCTGACTGCTGTGAGCATCTCAGAGTACATCAGGACCACGTGTCTCTCTCCTCTTTTGTAGGCAATGTGCCCTGGCTGCCTTGAGGGACGTCAAGCTGTACCTGACGGAGGAGGCTGGCCAGATTGCGGTAAGCTCAGAGATGTGCTCCATGGGGTTTGGCAGCAGTCCTCGTCCCGAAGGCACTGTGCCCCGTGCAGTTCTCTCTGCAGTTCCTTCTCTGAGGAAGGGCTCAGTGGGAAACCAGGCTCTCTGGGTGCTCATCGGGATCTCTGCCCTTAAAGGTTTTTGATGCCACCAATACCACGCGGGAGAGGAGAGGGATGATCCTAAACTTTGCCAAAGAAAACGGGTTCAAGGTTGGTACCATCAGGCTATGCCTGTATTGTGTAGTCTACGTTAGTGTGTTGTTGGCATTTTTTTTTTTCCACTAACGTGTTGTCCTCATAATGCCCCTGTGTAAGGGGGATTTCGCTGCTGGGTTTGATCAAAAATACGAAACTCTTCCCTTGTTCCCAATCCCGAGCCCTGGAGAAGGGAAGGATGGGAGTGGGGCAGAGGCAGAGCTCTCTGGTCAAGGAAGGGAGGAGGTTGGGTTGAGCAAGCAGCTGATTGAGTGCTGCAAACCTTATTGCTGGCCTTCAGGTGAGCTTTGTTTTGGTCCTCAGGTGTTCTTCATTGAATCTGTCTGCAATGATCCCACAGTAGTTGCCACCAATGTTATGGTAAGCATGCAAATGTCTTGCTTTTGTTTTCCCTCGTGGGAGATTATCCACCTGTGCTCAGCCACTTTCTTACGGAATGTCTTGACAGAGCTGGTTGAGGATTAGGAGTTTTTTATCTTTCTATGGTGTATTTGTCCCTGGGATGAGAAAGGAGCTGTTACCTCCCAGGACACAGGCCACCTGGACATAATGAAAGAAAAGTCGATGTAGCCTTTGCCCCATTCCTTTCCACACTCTCTGCATTTCTGTTAGCCTGTAACTTGGTATCAAGGAGAGAAATGTATTCAAGATGGTTTGGACCCCCGCAAAGTCCCGTTTTTTAGAAGTGATGGGTGTGGTTAGGGATGTAAATCCCGTTGGAGAGCAGTCTGACTTGGTGTCTTCAGCCATGTGCAGCTTCCCAAAAATCTACTGGGGTCTGCTTTGTGAAGAATAGCAGCTCAGCTTAGAGGTTTCTTGCCGGTAGCTGAAATCCTGGCTGGGAAAGTAGCATAAAACATTGCTTCCTGCTCCTTGTGGAGCTGCTGGATCTTTGATTTCCCACCAGCAGAAGAGATCCTTTGCCCGTTAGGCTTGGCTGGGGCAGGTAGATGTTAATTGGCCTACCTAGGCATGATTAACTTGAAGGAAAGTGTCGTTTCCTCCACTGGGCTCTGCTCCAGCCTTATCTCCAGTTGTACATCTGAACTTTGCGAGCCATTTTATGGTGTCTGGGAATGCGTTGCAGGGTACCCAAAGTCTGCAGGAAGGGTTTTGCTGGGTTTTATTTTGCCCCCGGGACGGGCTCCAAAAGGGTGCTGTGGTGGCAGCGAGAGCATGGCTTTTGCTCCTGCTGGGAGCTGGTGTCCCATGGCCAGTGATCAGCTTTTTGGGAGGTTGCACACAGCCTTTTCCATGATGCTAATAAAACGCTCGATTTGCTCCATCTTTTTATTTCTTTCCTCTTTTTTTTTTTTCTTTGCAACTCCCTGAAGTTGGATTTTTGGGAGGATTTAATCCCTTTCTTTGGAAACTAATGCTTGAAGGGGGAAAAAATGAACTACTAGTGGAGCGTAGGTTTTTGCTCCACGAGGCGCTGCACATGAAAGGTGCTCTTAGTGCTGGGATCGGTGCAGAAAATATGCTGCAGGCCTGGGGTGCTGCCACATGTGTCACTCGGTTGTGTTATCCTGGTGGTTTCAGGATGGTCCGTGAAGTCACTAATATGTAACGCTGCTGCTCATACCCAGATCTTCAGGGAAAGTAGCCTGCTAGAGTAGTTCAGGCAGAGTTTAGTCCATAGGAGTTCTGGATCTTCACGTTGCCCCTTTCTAGCATCTTTCAGCCCAGTAGCTTGTAGCAAATAATGCACAGAAAGGGGT
Source organism: Phaethon lepturus (assembly GCF_000687285.1). Classification (NCBI taxonomy): domain Eukaryota; kingdom Metazoa; phylum Chordata; class Aves; order Phaethontiformes; family Phaethontidae; genus Phaethon; species Phaethon lepturus. The sequence goes on along the minus strand of NW_010519033.1, from coordinate 10,948 downwards.
TGAATGTTGTTATCCTGCTGCCTCGGATGGTGGACAGCCAAGTTGACCTCTACCTCCTGGGAGCTTTATTCACTCAAAAGGCCCGGGATAAGCATCTTGTCTAAGCTCATGCACTTTCCATCCTCAGCTTGAACTGTTTAAACCTAATGCTTTTCTTTAGCCATAAAAAAAAAAAGCTCAGTTTTCCCACTGTGGTGGGTGGTGAGGTGCTACCCCAACTCTTGGGAGAACAGGCGTGGACTGATGTGCATCTATACTGGTCATGCAATAGTTTATACCAGATTTTCTCACTTTGTGCTTAGCTTTGGGTCTCGTTTGCTTCTTTTCTGTGTTATGATACTATAAAGTGTCTCAGCTGATACCTGGATCTTGGCAGGACTTTGAAATTTGTAATTGGCATGGCCTGGCTTGGAAAGAAAGCTTCCTAACCTCTCCTTGCGGTGTGTTTTCCCTCCTGTTGCAGGAAGTAAAATTGTCCAGCCCTGATTACCGGGACTGTAATTCGACCGATGCCATGGAGGACTTCATGAAGAGGATCAATTGTTACCAAGCCAGCTACCAGCCGCTCGACCCTGATGACTATGACCGGTAAGAAACTTTTGCTGACTTCTAAACTGGCTTGAATGCCTTTCTACTCCCGAGAGAGGAGTAATGAAGTTTGTAGAACATGTTTCACTTTGTGTTCAAGTTCGTGACTGTGTAAGAATAACGTATGGCCCAGCCTCACCGTGAGTTCAGGCTTCTTCCTTGAAAATGCTGGTTTTCCCTAACCCTGTGCCAGGGAGCCAGGCACTGAAACCTTCCCAGGCTCTTCTGAGCTTAGATACACCGGTTCTGCAGGTCTAAATACAAAGGCCATGGAAAAGCAGTTCAGTTTGAGTGTTTCTGAGGTGCTTTTGTCAGTTAAAGGAAGGGACTACTTGAACAGGCTCAGACCACAAGGTTGAGCAAGCCCTGTGGTTTCCACCTAGTTGTGTGCCCTAGGATGACCTTTGCTGTCCTGCATGACCATGCAGGCGCCTCCCAGCCTTTCCACTGCTCACAAATAGGTCTGTGTGCCCTGCATGGATTATCCCAGTCCTGCTGAGCCCTGTCCTGGGGAGGAACATGCTCTCTGCTAGCCCTGTTTAATCCTCTTTACTGCTGCAAGGAGGAATAGTGATTACATTGGTGTTACTTGGCTCTCCATGAATTGCCGTTACCTGTCAGCTTCCTGTTGAAAATAGCCTCCAGGAAATCCTTTTAAAAGGGTGATTATGTTGACTGATACATGTCACAAGGCTGTTTTTTGAGGATGATGTTTCTTTCTGCTTTCTCCACTGGCAACCCCCTTGCTCTGCTTTCCCTAGGGAGCTTTCTCTCATCAAAGTCATAGACGTTGGCCGGCGGTTCCTGGTCAACAGGGTTCAGGATCACATCCAGAGCAGGATCGTTTACTACCTGATGAACATCCATGTCCAGCCCCGCACCATCTATCTCTGTCGGCATGGTGAAAGTGAGTTCAACCTCAAGGGGAAGATTGGAGGTGACTCGGGCCTCTCCAACAGGGGCAAGAAGGTAAAGAGAAGGGAATATTCCTTTATGGTTTTTAGGAATTATTTGGCTGTAGTAGATGCCATGCATTAGGCTAAGCGTATATTTGGTGACAGCTGGGGTGCTCAGAGGATCCATCTACGAGGATGGTCAAATATGGGCTTGGGCATGGCCTCAAAACAAGACTTTCCAGCCATCAATGTTGCATGTAGGCTTGCATATAGTTAGGAGTTAATAGAGGCCGGGCTGCAGAAATCTCTAGGAGAGAAGGCTTTGAATATCTTCATCAAGTTCATCCAGACCCTGCACAGGCAGGGCGGGATGTAGAAGGACTGCTGCCACCCTTTGGTAGGGACAGCCGGCTCTGAGGGTGCTTTCAGGTTGCTCACTACTTGATTCTTCAAAGACATGGTCAAACATGCTGCTTCAGGGAGGGTTAATAGCTATTTTGGCTTGACAGACCATTTTGAAGTCCAAATGGAGTCATCTGAGGTGTGACTATTATCAAGGACTACAGGATGCATTGATTTAGCTCTATGGCAAATAAGCAGAGCCATGGTTAAGGGTGGCCAGGGGTCTTCCGTAGCATTGTAGCAGAGCCCAGGTTGTGGTGCTGTTTCTTGGATGCTGATGTTGTTCCTTGATGACATTGGGTTGCTGCTTTCTCCTCTGCTTTCTCTCTGTTCTCATACCCCTCATAGCTTTTGGGGATCAATGTGTGGCTGCTCTTCACCTCAGAGCAGAAGGCTAGTACGTCTGTATGGAAGGCAAAAGAGGTCCTGAAGAAGGCAACATTTACTGGGAAGCAGGGAAGACCACCCATTGGGAAGCTGTGGATCGGGAATCAACCTCTGTTTTTTCATGTCCCGCAGTTTGCACTGGCACTGAACAAATTCGTTGAGGAGCAGAACCTGAAGGACCTCAAAGTCTGGACCAGCCAGCTAAAGAGGACAATCCAAACGGCAGAAGCTCTCCAACTGCCCTATGAGCAGTGGAAGGCACTTAATGAAATAGATGCTGTGAGTATCTTTGATTGCAGTAGGAACAGCTAGATCATGCTGGCTGCTGCTTGGCAGAGAGAGTGGTTGCACCGGCCTTTTCACTTTTGCCTAAATCTCACTTTTTGCGGGGATACTTTCCTTCTGTGGGAAAGTGTACTTTTTCTGCTGCAGTAATCACAACTTGGCTTCTGATCTTAGCTCTACCTTGTGCAGATGCTTCAAGATGTTGGCTTGAATGAGTAGATTAAAATGATTTTTTGCTCGGAAATGCTCTGTAGGTGACCACTCAGAAGGTTATAGACAATTGCTTTGGAGAAGGTTTTGCCTGTTGGGTGTGCTGATGCTTTTTGAGCATGTCCAGTAACCTTATGGATGTCCTGTTCTGGCAGGGTGTATGTGAAGAAATGACGTATGAAGAAATCAGGGAGCAGCATCCAGAGGAATTTGCTTTACGTGATCAGGATAAATATTACTACCGCTACCCTTCTGGGGAGGTAAGTCTGCAAGGAGACCTTCAGAGATGTGACTCTTACTTTAAACACGGCGTTTTTGTCTTCGTGCTGTCCTCTACACTCGGAGCAAGGGAGCAGCACGTGCTCCAAGAAACTAGAATCAAGAAAGGTCAGGGTTCATATTTAGCTTTTGCATTGAGCTCTTGTGAAATCGTGGTACGTGAAAATCTCATTAAGAAATGTATCCCTTAATAATAGTCCCACTAAATTGATAGCAAACTAGGAGGATGGTGGCTCTGGAGGTTTCTAGTCCAACCTCCTCCATTACACCCACTCAGTGTTGTGCTGCCCGGATTTCCTTTTCTTGCATTTCCAGAGAAGTAATTTCTACTTCTTGAGTTGATACTGATATCTGTTTCTGGCATGGGGAACACGATCTGCTTTTGGAGAGTGACACATTGAGGTGGGAATTGACATAAATTCTGGATGATGCTTTAGGTTGCAAATCGGGCTTTTTATCCCCATATTAAAAGTCATGTCCATAGACATTTGTGAAAAATAAATGTTTGGAGACATCCTAATGACAGCTGTGTAGTAGAAGAATGTTTGGCGATGTCTGACGCTGACTCTGGGTGTCTGTGGTTCCTTCTGCCTGCCTGTCATGGTTCTTTGAGGTCTTTCAAAACCCTGGAGATTTTCAGGTTGCCTCAGACTTTTCAGAACTTAGAAATCCTGTAGAAAATCAAATTTCAAGATGATAGAGAGACACTATGATCAAAGACCCTGTGCCGTTGTTGCTTACCTTAATAAACTCTCCAGGACTGTAACTGAGATGTGAATGGCTGCTTTCTTCTCTGACCAGAAGAAGTAGCTGTGTTCTAGAGTAGCCTGAAGATGAGGATTTGTTGAACTTTGCTTGTTTTTAGCAGTAATTATGTTGATTTGATTTGAGGCATGAAATCAATAGATGGACAAAGACAATGACCGTTGTTTCTTGTGAGGTCGTCTTCGTTTCCTTGATTCTATGCCATACCTCCCTTCCCTTCTTCTGTCTCAGTCCTACCAAGATCTGGTGCAGCGCCTAGAGCCAGTCATCATGGAGCTGGAGAGACAAGAGAACGTCCTTGTGATCTGTCACCAGGCTGTCATGCGCTGTCTCCTGGCGTACTTCCTGGACAAGAGTGCAGGTGAGCTCCCTGTCCCTGGGAAGGGCATCCATCCTGCTGGAGGAGGGATGATAGACGTTGCTCTGAGGAGGTGAGGGATGTGTTCAGGTCCACGCAGGGCCTGGAGCATGCATCTCTGGTACGGGATGGCCTCAGCTGCTGCGGAAGGTGTCTGAGCCTGCTTTTGGAGAGGGGGTGGGATGACCCTCCTGCATTGCTTTCTCTGCAGATGAAATGCCCTACCTGAAGTGTCCCCTTCACACAGTGTTGAAGCTGACCCCAGTGGCCTATGGTAAGTGGGGCCTTGCTGCTAAATACGCCAAGGGGTTTGACTTGTACCTCCTCCTGAGTCCAAGCTGCCCCTGGGAGAAGAGCAGGGGTCTGGGACAGTACCTTGTAGCATCCTCTGCCTGTTAGGTTTGCTGATGGCTGCTCCGTCTCCTTGTGCTTCCTCCGACAGGCTGCCGGGTGGAGTCCATCTCGCTGAACATCGAAGCCGTCAACACCCACAGGGAGCGGCCAGAGGTGAGTGTTGCTTCTCCTCAGAGCTATCCCTCGGTGTCCCCCACCTTTCCCCTGTGGCCAGCTGGCAGCGAGGACGCCCGGGTCAGGCATGGGGAGGTTGCTCAGCTAGATGCTCGGAGTGCTGCTGGAGGACGGGGGTGTCAGGTGGGTTCTTGCTCTGCAAAGACGTGGCCGGTCGAGGGTTTTCCGAGGGAAAAGGACTGTTGCACGTGCCTGCTTCCCACTGTGCTGGCCCAGGGAAACCTCCTCCCTGGCCTTTGGTTTTCGCCTGTGCTGTCGTCTGCTCGCCCCAGCAGGGAATGGAGCCATGGACGGAGAAGGTGACTTCTCCCAGGTCTCCCAGCTGGCTAGCAGAGCCAGTCCAACATCTGCCTTTGTGTTGGGTTTTTTTCCGGCATACCCATGGCTCTGGGGGGCTACCGGAGTGCTGTTGTGGAGGGTGGTGGCGCTGGGCTGGGGATGCTGCAGGGAGGAGACCCCTTGTGCGGAGGAAAACTCCCGTAAGGTCAGGTCCATCTGCCCCGTGCTCCACCGGGAGCTCAGAGGCCAGAGCAGGGGGGCACCAGCTCGGTGTCGGGGCTGGGCGGCCACCGAAGGGGACCCCAGGGACCCTGGCAGTGCCCACGTCCCATCCGCTGGGACCTTTCCAACTTGCTTGTAGCGGTGATGGAGCCCGTCTGGATGGGGGGCGGGTGGAGCCATCCCCTTTTGGCTCACATCTCCTTTTCTTGGCTTCCCGACCAAAGCGGGCGGCAGCACCTGAGCTGCCTCTCCCTCCCTGCGGCCATAGCGGGGAAGCCAGTCCTTCCCCATGCCGCGGGGCCCATCGATGCCCTTCCCCACCACCCTCCCCGGGGCTGGCAGGAGAGCCGGGGGCTGCGGGTACGATGGCGCAAGACACGTGCGAGAAGCGCTGGGGTCCCTCGCTCGGCTGCGCGGACACTGCCCCTCCATCCCACCTCGCTTCAGTTGGCGCTTAGCACGGTGCCGACCCTCGCTGGCTGCTCTGTCCCCACTTCCCAAACCCCCCTTATCAGCCTGGGCTGGCTTGTCTTCCCTCTCCTTGCTTCCACACCCCTCCCTGGGTTAGAGGGACCGGCTTCGAGGAGGAGACCGATGGGCACCTCTCTCTGTCCCGTAAAGTCATGGCTTTTGGTTACTGCTATGGTTTTTTTAGCAATCTGTATTTACGTTTTTGTGAGTGGAGGCTCAGGTGAGGAGAAGGTCTGTCTCGTTTCGGAGTGCAGGGCTTTTTTGTGGGGTTTTTTTTTGTTCCCCTCCCCTTCTTGGGAAATCGCACTGCGTTCTTGAATGTTTTGCACTAGGGGGTTTTTGCGGTGTCCAGAGCCTTTCAATTTATACTTTGCTCGTCAACAGTGATTGGGGGAAAAGCAGAGGCCGCTTTAAGAAAAGAACCCAAAACGCACCCTGCTTCTTTTTTTTTTTTTCTTCATAACTCTCGCCTTCTTCCCTTTTTATTATTTTCTTTTATTTTCTTTTATTTTTTTATTTACTTTTTTTTTTTTTTCTTTGTCTCACTCTAATTTAGGAAGCAAAGAAGGGACCTAACCCGCTCATGAGACGTAATAGCGTTACCCCTCTAGCAAGCCCAGAGCCCACCAAAAAACCTCGCATCAACAGCTTTGAGGAGCATGTGGCTGTTTCTTCTGCCTTGCCAGGCTGTGTTCCTCAGGAAGTGCCCACGCAGCTGCCGGGACAAGTTAGTTGAACTCTTGTGTTGGTTTTTTTTGTTTTGTTTTTGTTGTTATTCTTGTTGTTTTATTGTTTGTTGTCCTCCTCCTGTCGCTCCTGAAGCTGGGGAACGGCTTGCACTTGTCGCAACCTGTGCTGCATCTTTCTCCCACGGCTGCTGTCCCTCCCTGCCTCGGGTTGGTTTTGGGAGCACCTGGCGAAGGGTCGCTGTCAGTCCTCTCTTGGGTTTTGAGGGCATTGTAAAGTCCGCCCAAAGCTCTAGGATGCATTAATTTAGTGCCTTCACCATCTGACATCGTGGTGTCAACCTCCTGAGGAGCCACATCTCTAGAGCGGGCAGGACCGAAGGGCTCGTGCCTTCCCCCTGGATGCTCTCAGCTCCAGCGTAGACCTTGGCATTGCGCAAATGTTCTTGTGCTTCCCTCGAGAAGGAGCTGCCAGGACTCATCTTTGGCTGGAGGGATCTCCTCCTTCCTGGGACAATAGGCAAAACAGACGAGAAATTAGTAGAAGCCTCTTGGCATGGTGAACCCAGTTGCCTTCTGCAGCCCTAGGTGAAACCCGGTGGGTAGCTGCTGTGATGCACATGTGTCCTCTCCTCTCTCACCCGCCCATGAAAGGATGTAGAGAGACCTTGCTTGCTGCACTTCTCCAGGAACAACCCCCTCCCCTGTGCTCATTAAGGAGCTGGGGTGGTACCAGCGAAGCAACCGTAGATACATAGGAGCCCCTTCGCCGTGCTGCCCTTCCCGCCAGCTGCCTGTTGGATCCCGCTGTCTCGCCTGGCCCCTCTTCACGTTGTCTGTGGTGTTTGGTGTCCTCTCACCCCAGCTTGGCCAGGTCTGGGGCAGGTTAGGAAGCGTGCCGTGCTCCTCCAACCGCTCTGCTTGGTGGCTGCTTTGCATGAGCCTTCCCCACCCCAGCAAGTACCGAGTGGGGCCGCTCGGTCTGTCTCTTGGCTTTCGGGGCTCCGCTTGGGCTGATTGAGTCTCGCAACAAACCCTCTGCTGGCTTTGGGTTTGGAAGCGCCCGCTGTTGGCGTGCCCCTCGCTGCCGTCTGGTGTCCTCTGCCCGGTCTCGCGCGGCGTTACTGACACCTCTTTCCGTTCTCTCTGTCTCTCTGCAGCCTTTACTAGGGAAGGCATGCCTGTAAGTACCTTCTCGCGTCTTATCCCCCTCCTCTTGCCATCCCACCGGTTGTTTTGTTGTTGCTGTGAAACCCGGCCGGCTTGTGGACTTCTTGGAGTTGATATTTCTCTGTGTGGGAGGGATTTGCGTATGTCTTAGGAAGGGTAAAGAGGAGACTATGGATGCTGCTTTGTCCAACCCCTAAGTATCCTAGCTTGATTAAATGTCCCAATTTTGTTGAGAAATGAAGCAAATTATCACTTGCCCTGTATCGATGATGTCTGAATTCCCTGCCTCCTCCTTGGACAGTCACGGGATGGGAGATGCTGTTGGTGATAAACCCAGGTGCTCTGTCCTTCCCAGGGAGCTCCGAGCTGTGTCTATGTGTGATGGCACCAGAGAGGTATCAGAGAAGGTTCTGACCTTGGCCTCCAACAGGGTTTTATCACTTGCTTGGCAGCAGAAGTGTGTTTTCGGGAGCTGGACTGATCCCGGGTCCTGGCATTCTGCAGTTTTGCAAACCTGGATTTTGGGAACAGTGTGCCTAGATGTCTTGGGCGGAGTAGATGAAAGGATATTGTCCTCCTCTACCTCTATTAAGCAGGATGCCTTGAGCATTTAGTGGGCTAATTATGAATAATCAAGGCTTTAGCAGTTTGGCTCAGTGCTGTTAGATCCAAAAGGCACAGGACAGCTTCTGGATAAATTGGAAGCCTTTGGACTTAATTCATGCTACATCATTGAGTTAAGAGATCAGTAGTCATTGAGCTGTGCTGAAATGTCTTCTCAAAGACTAGGGAGACTTTGGGGCTGAGCTGAGGCTGGGGTAGTGCCCAGGGGTCTTTTTGCCCTCTATAGACCAGTTTGAATCAGCCTACGGGCATCCTTGCCCTGGTTGATTTTTGTGGGCTGAAGATGGAGGGATCTGCTATAACATGTCCAGGCCTCAGCCCTGCTTGCACGTAACAGCTGGTGAACCTCACATCACTTGCCCTTTGAGAGTACATGTTTTTGGGAAAAGGGAAGTTGGGAAGGTCACACTTGGCTTTGCTGGTGGATGAGTTGGGGAAGATCATCACCGCTCATGCTCCTGTGTGAATGTAGATGTTGAGTTGCTCAGTGTGGCCTGCATGTCTGTGCTCCTTCCCTTGCTGCTCATGGGCACAAAAGCCCCCGGTGAAGTATCTGGTCTTCTTGGGTTGCTTTGAAACCATTTTTATTTTGTCCATCCCTCCATCCACCTTTTTCCCATCCATGCTGTAATAAAAAGCGCTGCATGCCTCAGTGCTGGCTGGGACACCGAAAACACGCTCCGATGTTGAGTTTGGGAGATGGCTGCATCAAGTTTCCTTAGACCAGGAGCTCTGCTGGAGGAGGCGGTGGTGGCTACCCACTTGGCAGCAGCAAGTTTAAAATTTCCAGCTGCTGGGAGCCTGCCTGCACCTACTAGTGGGTGACTTAAAGGCTGCTTTTGAGGGACCTGTGAAGGCACCTCAGACCAAAGGCTGGGTGGCGTTCATGCTGCTGTTACCTCTTGGAGGCTGTTGTCTTGTACGTGCATGTGTTTTGTCCCTCACTGTGTCCCACCGCAACCTGCATGGGGTCAGGGGAGGTGGAAGGTACCTCCTTCCTAATTTGCACCACGAGACTTGGTTGGCAGTGGGCGCTTTGTTGCATCAGCCTTCACTGTTGGGGTCTTGACCCCCATCCAGGAGGACCAAGGGACACCTGGAGAGGCTGGGAACATGGCTGTGTACCTTAGAGTCCTCCTGGCTGTGGGATCAAGCTGGTTTGGGGTTGTGGGACTACCTGCTGTGATGATTTCTTTTCCTTTTGCTTGGTTTGTGATCCAAAGTGCACTTTTTAACGACCTGATCCCCTCCCTTCTTCTCCCCTTCACTTTTCATGCTAAAAGACGACCCGTTTGTCACTTTCTCAAAGTTTTCTCTTTACTAATATTTCCAAGGTAAATGGCTGTGGTACATGTGGCTTTTCCTGACCCTCCTCCTGTCTCCTTAGATAACAGAGAGGACAGCTCAGCCCGCTCTGCCTCATAGCCTGGCCAGCATTCCTGGTGCTTGTAAGAGGCAGTTTAGGTAGTAAAAAAAGAAAAAAAATTGTTGAGAAACCTTCCTAGCTGTCCCTTTTTTCCCCACCCCGTTTCGTGTAGTTTTGTGAATTGGGAAATGTTCTTGTTGTGATCATCTCCCCTTGGCTTTCTTCTCTAGCGGATGCTGGTCCTGCTTGTGTTTAGCTGGTTGGTTGTCTCTGGTTTTGTGGCCCTCACCATGTGCTGGTGGGTGCCTGTTGTCACCACCCCGCACCAGGGCTGTGTCTGAAGCAGCTCTAGATGGGACATCATCAGGGGAGCGGGTGCTCCTGCCATACTGCTGGTGGTGGCTGGTCCCTGTGCCGGCTCCTTGGCACGGCCAGTGGGAGCTGCCTCTTCGTGGCAGTGCCAAGGATGGACGAACGGTGACCCCCTCCTTGGTAGGCAGGGGGACACTGCCCACCCTCAAGGGAAGCAAGAGAGAGATGTTTCATTGGGCTCCTTCAGTGAACACCGTGGTCCCGTGTCGCCTTGCCTTGCACGGACCAAAGAGCAGCTTCAGAAGTGCAGACTGGCTGGGGTGGGAGGGTTGCCTTGGTTTTAGGTCCGTTTTTAGGGTTATCTCTGCCAAATTCCCGCCCTCTAGTTAAAGCCAGGTGGTGCCTGAGGGGAGGGGTGTGGGTAGCAAGTCAGCGCATCCCCCCCACCTCTCTCCTTGGGTGGACAGTGTCCTCTCCTCTGTGGTGGGTGCTTCCATAGTGACCCGTGCCATGGCTTTCTGTAACTCCCCCCGTCCCCTGCTTGATGTGCACGTAGAAGACGACGCCGGGATGGGGTCAGCACGACCCCCAACGCCGGTCCTTCCCCTCTCGTTGCAGAACCTGAACAACTCGCAGAAACCGTCGTGACTCCGTTGGCGCTGTCGCGAGGCCACCGGCGACGCCAGCTTCCCATCCCATCGCCACTTCCGAAGCTTGCTTATAAACCGGTCTCCTCCGTCTACGGCGAGGTCGACCCTCGGCTGTTTCTTCCCGCGCCCGTTCCTCTGCAAACCGCCCCGCTGACGAGCGGGGAGACGCGGGCGAGCAAGAGGAGCCGAGCTCCCCGGGGTCACCACCAGATCTTCAGGCTGCAGCGTTTGCTCTCCTCTCCGGCGTCCTGTTAGGTCGCAGCCAGCTGTTAAAGTGCTTCTAGCGCACGGGAGTTTAATTTTCCTCTGTTCAGCGGTTTTGATCTCCTTTTGTATAGCTGATCGGTACCCACCCGTCTCCGGGTGGGGTGTATATATGTGGATGGTGCAGGGTTAGCAGACGAATAAGGGAGGGAGGGAGCAAAGGGGTTTTGCATTTTTATTATTATTATTATTATTATTATTAATTA
>NW_010519032.1:7322-11954 GCF_000687285.1 Phaethon lepturus | reverse complement strand
TTTATAATAATAAATTAAATAATTTATTTAATTATTTATAACTAATTATAAATAATAATTTAGTTATTAGATTTGAGTTGTTGCTTTGGTTAGTTTAGATTTGAATTCATGTTCAAATATTAAACAAAAACCATGAAATATAATATGTTGTGAAAATAAAGGTTAGTATTGCAATCCAGATGAAATTATTTGGAATTATAACATTTAAACATCTTACCTTATCAAAATGACTCATGCTTCTCTTAGAAAGCCAGCTGCTTGATATTAGTGAAATGAAATGGGAACATCAGAGCAATTTGTTTGAAATTTTTCTTCATCAAATCTCCTGTTGAAGGTAATGTATTTCTGTGAAATATCTTGATTTTGATGAAACTGCATTTTTTGATGCAAAGTCATTCCACTAATTATCTTCCAGAGGATCCAGACATTGCCTCTCTTCTTTCTTCTCTAATCTAGACTAGACCAAAAAAAAAGTTATGCAAATTTCCCCTTTTTTGGCCTCCTGCTGACTGAGAAAGTTGTAAATGGGCTTAATGATGCTTTAGGATTCCCAATGTCCATGAAAATTCCCATATGTCTCTGTAAAACAACTACGCAGAGTCCAGTGGAGTTGCACAAGGGCACCATTTGGAAGGCTTCTCAAAAGCATTGTAAGGCATGCATGGAGAAAGATTTTCTCTCTACTCCCCCACTTCTTGTAAACCCCGATGGTAATGGGGAAAAGATAGATCTTTTAATTTTGCTCAATAGACGGCCATAGATTGGCGTGATTGAGCTCACTGTGAGGGGTCTGTGCTGACAGAAACCAGGTAGATTCAGATTTTTCACATTTTAGGCAGGTCTCCTGCTGACTTCTGTTCATTCAGATGGCTGGAGGATCCCCAGAGAAGAACGATGAAGATAATGTAAAACACACCCACTTCATCAGAGAATGGGACAAAGGCAATTAAGATATTTGCTTCTCTGTTACCAAGGATTCTGTTACCCTGACAAATGCAAAGACCCAAGATAAATTCCTTATATAATAATTCAGAAATTAAACATATAAATACTAGAGAAACCTGATTCAAAAAATAACAAAAAATGAATAACAATTCATACAGTCCAGTTAGTCTTATTGGAGGTCGTTATGTTTTTTTTAGTTCTTACTTTACAAAATATAAACAGTGGAAGAGAAAGGTCCCCACTGCACCAGGGAGCAACCCAGGAGCAAAAACCTCATCTAGTGTTCCATCCACTGCTCCTGAATAATATCACTAATGTTGAGAGTGCATTGAATAACTACATGTACAGTTTGATAAACAGTTAAAGATAGCTATAGGAAAATCTTGGAAAGACATGGCTTTGCTGAAGGCTAAAGAGCAAACTTTTTTACGAGGTCCTGCAAAAGTAGAATTTATCTAACCTAGTGCAGACCTGTATGGTATATATACCTAGTACTGCACTATCTTCCTAGTCAATGGAGAGAAACATTTCTCAATTCCTCACTTCTCAGAAAGACATCCAAAATAGGCCAGCTGAACTGCTTTTTTAAAGTGCTTTTTAATTTCTCAGTAAAAGTTAAGTATGACTTGATAACTGCCTAAGAGACAGACATCTGCTCTGTAGTGATTTGAGATTAAGTGAAAAAACTTACTGAAAGTGGTGTCAAATAGAGCTTTCTAAAGATCTGTTTGTGGGCATTACTGCAGTCAATTAAGAAAATGACAAAAACATGTAGAATATGATGCATGAAATATGAGTTGGCTCAAGGAGGGGGTGGGAAGGATCGCATGATGTGTTGGTAGCTGCTGAGAACTACATTATCCAAAGACCTCAACCCCCAGAAAACATCTGAGGTGAAAAGGAGCCCACCCCTTCATTATCTCAGTAGAAGCTGTTCAGATCTTGCCTTTCAGTTATGAAATCTGATCTCTCACATGTACCCACTATCCCTCAAACTGTCCAGTTATCCTTCTGTCCACTATTCAACTCTCCACACCATACTTAAACCAATCCAACCGTTTGAATAAAGTGCGACAGAAAACTCAAAAAACTTGCTCCTGATCCCAAACTCTCAGGGATCAGGCTTTTCAGAAGAACATATAACTTCATACACCACCTTGAAATACCATGTATTTCATATTCCTCTCCTATCATAAAGTAACTTTGGGGCATACTCTTAAAAAATACTCTGATGACAAGCTGTTTTAGTGTCTAGTCTTGCAGTATTCAAGTAAGTACAATTTCCCTGGGTGGGGGCATGAGGTTAATTTGACAGGATTGCAGGACAGATCCTAAATTTAACAGTAGCCTCTGCTTCAGAGCTGTCTGGAACATAGTGATTTATTTCAAGAGGCTTGATCTACTTTAATGGATGGAGTGATGCTGGCTGTTTCACCTTCCTCTGGGTTGGACTCTGACCAATTTTGCTGGGTGGTAGGATTAAAAGAGCTTGAAACTGTTTTATATGAATTATGGCTCACTGCTACAGTGAAGAGATCTGTAGGTCACAGTTTGGAGGGAATGAAGAAACCAGTGATGGAATGACAAACTAAAGTGCCATATCACACTGGCAAGTTCTCAATAGGAGAAGTCATATTACTTTAAGCACATACCAGACATGAAAAACACACACAAAAAATTTACTATTTTTAAAAATCCGTAAAAGGATTCACAGGACAGTGAAATCTTCCAATTTTTATCAGTTTTACCATGTGAAAATGAATCACATTTCATCGGGAATACAAAGATGCAGTTAAAAATCTCAAGGATGGGTTGACCTTAACACAATGGAATTGCATCACTTCATGGAAAAAATTGCCTCCTCTCTTTTCTTGGTGCAGATTCAGTGTTGTAGGAAACAGCCTATTGCATTCCCTCTCGCAGTCTGGACATTGTTTAGAAAACTTGCAAAATTCCATTTCCCTTACAAAATTCAAGCAAAGCTAATGTGTCTCAATGCCATAAATGAGAGAAAATTTAGGAAAAAGGCTCAAAGGTTTCAGCCACCCCTTGATACAGTCACTTGCAGCCCATTCTCCCACTCATACTACAAGGCTGCACAGCTGCTGGTTTCCTTCTCCCTTCCTCATCCACAGCTGCATTTAGCCCTTCATATCACAGCCAAATTCTCAGCAAAAGCTCTGTTAGATCTACCCCTATTTCTATCAGCCTCCAGTAGTTCCTGACATACTGTTTTGTGAGAGATTTTAAAAAAAAATGCAATATGACAATTTATTGACTTAGGCAATTAAGTCCAGCTTTCACCTACACATTTAGCTGAGATGGCTTCTCAGACACTGACTGCTGATTTGGAAACACAGCCAAATGGTTAACGTTCATGAAATATTTTGCAGTTGAGAAGTGCCTTGGTAAGAGCAACATATTTTTGTTGTGATTGTTATGGAAGTACTTTTGTATGCTGGTCATGATACAGTTAAAGGTCATTTTGTTATCTGCAGAGCTCTAATGACAGCTTGTGCTCTTATCTCCTGCCTCCCATGTTATTAAAATAAACAAACAAGCAAAAGTTTCTGTAGACAGAAGGGCTCTCAATTATTAGAAATTTCACTATGCTATCCAGAAAAAAGTTCCTTTTGCAGACTGCAAATTGTTTCATGATAAATTCGGCAGATCTCTCATTCAGAAGAGGGGAAAACTTCTGTAAAATTTACAGCAGAAACTTGCAAAGCTGTATTTCTTAACAGAGCTGGCTCACTGGTTCATTAGTTACTCCTTATGGTGGGTTGTTACTGGAATTCAGTCCCAGATGGCAGGTTAAGCTGCAGAGTTCTCTATATTTACAATGCTGATGAGACGTGCAAAAGTGAAATGGTTTATTAGGAAGGCAGGCTATTCCTTAGACCTGCATACTCAAAAGTGAAACTTTCAACATCTCCCTTTGCAGACAACTGCCTCCTGCCACATCTTTGGCTGAAGACACCAAAAGTTTATTCAACTTTTGGAGTAATAGAAATAAAGAAGACAAAGGAAAGGGGGAGAAAAAGATGGTAAAAGATTTGGATTTTTTTTCAGACTACTTAACTGAATGTGGCAAAGAAAGGACACTACAGCCAGATAATTCATTTGGCCCTCAAATCACAAAATCAATTAAGCACTGGTTTACATTTGGCCTGTTCTTTGCTGTACAAGGACTTTGTGGTTTAAAGGAGGTGCAGAATTATCAAGTCTTCCATGCTGAAGTTTCGGATGGGAAATAGGTCCCAGAATCCAAACTGTATGCCAGATACTGTCCTGTTTGCTCAAAATGCCTTGAAACTTCCTTCCCCAGAGCCTAGGACACTCTGCCAGAAGGTGTTGCATGTGCTTACATGCTTCTATGAGAGAAACTATCATAGGTTGCTCCAACAGGTGCCAAAATCCCTATAGGACTTATCATCATATGTATTACTTCACTGCAAGTTATCTCCTTTGACACAGCAATAGATGCTTGCTTGCAGACACAGCACCAGCTACACGGGGTGCACAGCAGACAGCAACAGCAAATGCAGCAGTCACCAACTCACACACACCATGTAGAAACTCTCAACTCAGGACTGAGCAGTCTGTTGCTGTAACTACAGCCCAGTTCTCTACTGCTCCAAGCCTCTGTGTCCCCAGGTACATGTCAATCATGCTGCCAGTTCACGA
>NW_010519032.1:0-7291 GCF_000687285.1 Phaethon lepturus | reverse complement strand
TTCCCGAAGTCTCTTTCCCTCTGCCACCACAAAACCAGAGTCAGCTTGTGCTGGAACATGTTATCTTAGCTTATTAAACCGCATCCAGAAAAGCTGCAGCACTGAGAAGCTGGTCCTTCCTCTACCTATCCATACCAAGTAGCCCAGGGGGAAAGAGTGGGAAAAAGGTGATTAAGCCTGAATCCTTTCAGGACAATAAGTGAAGAGAAAAAGTAAGGGAACATACCAGGACAGAGTAGTACAACAATTTACTAGAGAACTTCTCCCAGTCATAGAAGTCCTTTCTTCTCTACCAGAAGCATGGCCTCTACAATCTGGGAACTGAGTTACTTCAGAGAGGTATTAGGCCAGACAGACTGAGTGTTGCTCTATGCTTATGGCTGTCAGTTTGCATTTTGTTGCAAATTTTCAGGACAAAGCTGGTATTTCAAGAAGTCTTACTCCTCAGAGTAAGATGCTTGGGAATCTCTGAAACAGATCAGTATCCTGATTCAGATTTGGGAGACATTAACCCAAATAAAAATCGATCAGGTTTTGTCTACTAACATAAGCACAGGGTATCGCACAAAATGCATTTCATGCACTTACTGAAGCAGGATGAAGAATATGACATCTCTTAAATGTATTATTAGAACTCTCTGAGGTGGCTACAGACACAAAAAGACTCCTGAGAGATACTAAGAAAAACACATTACCAGAAATTAGGACTTCAAGCACAGGGAACAGCTCACAGGTCTGTGCAACATTTTTGGTTTTTTTCATTGTCACTTCAGGAGCACTCAGTTATCATCATGCTCTAGTTATAAAAGCAGTACTTTGTGTACTTACATGTTAACCACGTTTAGAGCAAAATTAAACATAATTAGAAGGTGCATGGTCTAGACCATGGAAATTCAGGCTATTCCATCTGTGCAAGGCTTCATCCTAAATGGATCTTTATTTCAATTAAATATCTTCTTTTAATTAGCTTCATGAACTCCATCTGCCAAACTGAGAGTGGGCTGTTCTCTGTGCATTTCCAATACTATAAGCAATACCTTCTGTAAGTAACTATTCAAATGATGCATCTTTTGTATACACAAAACCCTGAAATACTAATGCAGGGCAGAAGTAATTAATATTTCATAAACAATACCTTAAAAAGCAAGAAAAGTATTAGTTTATGTATTTACTGAACACATGCAGGTAGAGTCCTGATTACCATCAGTTAAAGTTTTCATCAGACTAGATACAATTTTCAAATGCATTAGTATCACAGTTTCAGTCTTTTCTTTTCCTGAAATAACATAGGCTTTGAATAACCTGAATGATAGATCTTTTAGAAGATTCTGGTTCCTGCTTTTATAGAAGTGGTCTTATCATTAATGGCATTGTAGTCCTAAATTCAGCAGCTCCTTTGGCTGCAGCTGCAACACTGTGTTTCAAGACACTTAAGAACATGCTGACAAAGTGCAGTGAATTCAGAGATGACCTGCCTCAGAGGTTTGTTCAGTGATATCCATTCAGTGCCATGCTAAGTATACATGGAAATAATAGGGCAAATTTGGTCAGGTAGAGCTTCTGGCTCTAGTAACAAGTATCTGTATATCCTAGAAAGGAACTGCCAGCACCTGGCCAGATACACAAGTGAAAAGCTGAGTCAGGGGTGAGAGCTCAAGCACTCTACCAGCTGGGCTGGGGAGTGTATCTGACAGATGCAGATATAAACCCTTCCTCAGCCCTACTTCCTTGTGCTGGTGGTCTTTACCATAAAGGGTAAAATAATGTTTTTCAGTAAAGTAGTCTTCGGTTTTGTCATATAAATATTTATTCAGAGGTTCCCCTATCAAGACAGTCCATTTGTATGCACATGGTGGAAATGTTCAAAGGTGTATATTTGTTATGACTCCTAGATTACCAAGCTACATATTCCCTATCACCCTATGTTTCTGCCTATAAAATTGCCTTAACTTTAACTATAGTTCAACTGAAAACACTGAAACACGCAGAAAAAATAAAACTCTTTTCATCCCATTCCTGTTCTATATGCTATGGTATACACATGATAAAACTCTCATGCAGTTTGTGGATGGCAGAGATAAATCAACATCACACTCGCTGGAAAATCCTGTCCTTCAGAGTTTTCAATGTTTTCTGCATAATTTTGAGAGTTCAGAAAAAAAATTTGCTTTCTAAATGTGGAATTACCATCCAATATAGTGCCATTTCACACAATACTATCATGAGGAAACATACTTTGAGCAAAGCAGTACAAGAAATTTGGCCAGATACCATCCCTTGTAGATCTTAACAACAATTTTCAAAATATCAGTTTATATGTACAAAAAATTTAATGAACCATACAGTTATCACTTACAGAGACTGGAACTGGAGTTGGCAAAATGGAGAGGAGGAAAATATTATTGTTACTCAGACATAACTGATGAGGAGTTAACACAGAGGAACTGCAGAGACAATGCTGCATTTTCCCTTGTGGACCAGCTATTTGTTCAGAATAAAGGTGACTGCCATTCATTTGAATAAAATGGGCTTTGTATGTATCTTAACTGTCAGGCAAGATCCAGCTGAACAGTCCTTTTGCTAAGCATAATAAAAGGCATAAGAAATTTAGTAATAATGAGGTCTGTTTGGTACAAACTAGGTAACCTCCTGAAACATCTAATTTTTGTGGGATAGTATCAACTTGCTGTTAGAATAACTCTGTTATTTTGCCCTCAGAAATCCTGCCATGAAGACAGTCACAAACATTTACTACTTTCCAACTGAAAAACTGCTTGCCTGGACTGCTGTGCACTTTATCCAGACACTTTATTGCCCTGACTAAAAAGAAATATTCTAACATGTCTATGGGGGCATTAATGAGAGTATACTTTGTGGATATTGGTTTAGTGAGTACATCTTATCTGGGGATGTGATTTGTTCTTGCTCTTGGTGTTTCCCTGGGGCAACACACCTATGCTCTGATTCTTAAACTATGAAAACATGTTGCATGAAAACAGCGCAATCTGGTCCTAAATATGCAGTTCCTCTAGGAAAAAAAAAAAAAAAAGACAGCTGTTGCTTTCTGAACCAGTCCTTTCACATTGACTTTACACAATGGTTTTTTACACAAAGAACAAACAATTTTAGAAGATGAAAATTCAACAGAGTTTAATGATGTGATGACTCTGGGGTCTGATCACAGCAATTTAGCTGCCTACAGAGTCTTAATATTTAACTTGCAGGCTTTCTACTCTGTATTTTGAACAAAAATCCCAGAACAGACTCCTTTTTTCACCTTTGCATAGATGTGTTTTTCTGAAAGTCCTAAATTTTTTTAGGTTACTGTGGCCAAGTAACTTCACAATTGGAAAATGATAAAAGAAGGTAGTCCAAGCAATTTTACTTCAGATCTTTCATGCATCCCTGATTACATAATTTTTAATGTTTGTTCTTTTATATCATGATAACTACATGAAGAAACATCATGGGAATAATTCCATGAAAATATAATATTGCAAACTGTTTTTTCTAAACTACACATACACAGTGACAAGCCTGCAAACTTGCTTGCATGCTTTTTAACATGAGCCATGTAATGAATTTTGTCTCAACCATATACTCAGTAATCAAAGCATCCAAGCCTTGGGCAGATACTCAGTAAGGGAAATTTCAGACCACAGAGTTAAACTTTTTCCAGGTTTAAGTGAGTGAAATCTAGGTCTTAAAAAGAAAAATGTCAAGCAAGTTTAGCAAAGGATGGTGGTGTAGATAATGTCTCTAACACGAAGCTTTCTAACACTTTCTATGTATTTGCAAACAAATGAGGTGGAGTTTGAACTGATACCTAGCTGAATATGTCAGTTGTTTCTTAGCAAAAAATGCACTGAGAAAGATGACAAACCAGAATTTCTTGGCAAACTGGAAAACCTCAAGGAAGAAAGACATTCTCATCATTCTGAGAATTCCTCACCATCACTTAGTGCTCAAAAAACAAGAAAGGATTAATTAAAAGCCCAGGTTTTATGTTACACTGAAAACTCAGCCTTGAGTCTCAAAAACCCTTTTTTATTCTCCACAATAGGAACAAGGACATATCACAACATGTGCTGGGACTGTTGTTCCCTCTGAAAAAGATGGAACAGGGTTCTCTGTTGGTAAATGAGCAGAGCCTATTTAAATTATTTGGACAGTAAATACAAATGCTTTTATTCACCTGCTTGTCTCTCAGGCTGGGCAGGGAAACTTAGAAAAGCTCTACATAGCCTGTTTCAAAAGTCATAATTACCCTAGTTTTCTTTTATATACATTTCCTGTGTTTAAAAACTTCCTTTGTTAGTCTGATATCACTGCTTAGGAGAACAGTATTACAATACACTGCTTTTTATTCTATGCTTTCATTTCCTTTGTTTATTCATTTACACAAGCCTTCCTACCTCTGTCCAGAATAAGAATAAATGTTATTCTTCACTATTTCAGTGGTTAGAGATTTCAACATATCAATTACTGCTTTTTATTTATCTTTAAGATCAGTGGAATAATCAAAAGAGCAGTAGCGTTACTTACATGAAAAAGACAAAGCCACAAGATTTGAAAGCAAAGTTAGCTCTGGTTTTTAGGGGAAGAATAGCTAGGCAAAGTCACTCATGTCTAGGGTTTTGAGAGAGATCTCAAAGATCTAATTACTAATTCTCACTGAAAGTTAGAAATAACTGAATGATGGATTTACCAACGCATCTGTGGAAATCTTGCCATCTGTCCCCAATCTTTGTGACTGC
Organism: Phaethon lepturus; assembly: GCF_000687285.1. Classification (NCBI taxonomy): domain Eukaryota; kingdom Metazoa; phylum Chordata; class Aves; order Phaethontiformes; family Phaethontidae; genus Phaethon; species Phaethon lepturus. Next base: position 2,534 of record NW_010519032.1, on the reverse strand, counting down.
TAATGCACTGCTACTAAAGTATGCACACTTCACACATATGAGTGAAGCCTCTTCATATCATTACGGTGCTTTTTCAATGATAAGAGAACTGGAGTGGTCACTTAAAACATAAAGCTGTCAAACAAGATTGAAATAACAAGCTTGAATGTAATATTTAAACAGAGAATGAGCTGAAGACAAGTGACCAGAACCCTGGATATTTGCTTAAGATTACCATCACCAGAACAAATTAAATCTCTCTGGAAGAGTTTTGATGTGACATTAAACATGACCTTTTAAGTAACTGATTGAAAAAGGATTCTTTAAAAAAAGAAACAGACGTATACAAAATGTCGAGTTAAATACTGCATCCATTAATACTAGTCTCGTTCCGTTTAAAAATTTCTCTACTTTCCACAGCATATTATGTTGTGGATTTTTTTTTAAATGCACTGCATCTAAAACAATAATCAGAAATGAATTCTCTACTTTCAGTATTACATCGGCTACTTGGTAGATATATTCAAATAACTAATATTTAAAGGCATGCCAATGCAAAATCAACTAATAGATTGAACATTTCAGATGGGAATGGAAGTAAATGAAATCATGATCAGCCAGGTATTTCCTAGGGAAAAAGCAAGAGAACTAAAGAAATGTCAGGCCTCCTATTTTCCCACCTAGCACTTGGCATTCCCACACCACGAATCATTAAGTTTCCCCAGCACCACCTCTATCAGATCAACATTCCATACATCGCTGTTGAGCAGTGTTTGTTAAAGTATCCCCCTCATAACCAGTTCACTACAAAGCAACAGATTTGTATTGTGAGAACCCCTTAGGTTAAAGATTACATTTTCAAAGATCACTTATGAGATTTATAGGACTCAATTTTATCACTTTTAAGCTGCATCCTGGCGTTTGAAATTTCAAAAGCTGTCTAACAAAAATACAGGGTAAAATCACACTGAAGGTCTCAGTTCTTCTTTAGAAGACCTCATTCTATGTGCAATGCATCTCAGTCCACTGAATTTGACAGTAAGTGTCAGAAACAACAATTTTTTTTTACTTTTTTCTTTTTTCTCACATCCCATTAATGGCCATGGTTTGGCAGCATTTCCACAAAATCAAAACTGAGGATGCAGGTGCCTACCCTGAGCAGTACCCAGAATTTGTGACCCTCTGTTGATGATAGCAGCCTGATGCAAGAAAAGTCCATCTACATGGACTTGTACATTTCAGAGATTTAGAAACCAATCCCAAGTGAACTGGTGCATCTACACCTCACACTGCATGTGATATAATTACTTCCATGTGCCAGGACTAATTAATTTTGTGTCACAGCTCCACAGAGAGCTGCCCAGTATTTGCTAAGCTGGCATATGACATTGTCAGCATCCCATCTAGAAAAAGAAGAACCGTGACCTTCCATTGTCCTGCGATATGAAAGTCCTCTGCAATGTGAAGACAAGTACCTACAGCAACCATTTCTCTGTACGGAGCCCAAACCAGTATCTGTGCATTAGAAAAGATGACAGTATCAAGTCCCTCAAACAAAACAGATAGACAGAATAGATGTCTAGTTTCTGAATCTCAAGAGCACATGTCAAGAGACAGTTGCTAATCTACTCAGCCCCTGCAATAAACAAGATACATCTACTGATGTGCTAAAGCATGTATTTCAATATCTACAGGAACTTCAGCCCTAAAAATTGCACCTCAGGTGCCTCTGTTTAACTGGTAGTTGAACAGGTACTTCAAAGAATTCTCTTTTAGGGACTCTAAATATAAACCCCCCTTTGGCTTCAGAACTTCAAGATGCCAAGGTGACTGCAAGTTTAATTGGCACTGAATCTCAGAGGAAACTCTTGAAGAGAGGAGCTGCGGGAGAAGGATGAACTTCACAACTCTATGAGAGTTATATTCTGAAGCCGTTTATTGTCTTGTCTGACTCCAATATATATCATAATTTTCGCTTAGTCGCTGCGCACACACTCATGATTGGTTACAGCTTGTTACACACATTATTGCAATTGGCTATATACAAAATATCACGCGCTGTCCACGCACCCCTCACACAGTCAGGATTGCTGCTTGCAGGTGTTCCTGTTTTCCTCGCTTCTTCTTAGTTGTTTACCACAGCTCCTTCTCCTCAAGGCCGAGCCGTGCAGATATCCAGCTGTTTACCAGCTTCTCAGTGCCACAGCTCCTTCTCCTTAAGGTCGAGCTATGCAGATCAACGCTACAGCTCCTTCTCCTTAAGGTTGAGCCATGCAAGGTGATCCCAACATCTCCCCCTTTTTGTTTATCTAAAAACAAAACCTGATGGATCATTTGTAACCTAAGGACTGTGAGGAAGATGGACTATCTGTACATTCTTGTATCATCCTGTGCTGCGAACTCAGCCTAGCAGTCGGTAAGTGCCAGCTTTACGTGGGCGTCCCCACGGAGACGGTACCATCGGTAAATAAAGGAGAGCCAGCAAAGAGGTATCATTGGGTAGTATTACCACACGGGCCACGGAGGCCTTGCCGTACACCGATCCTCCTGCTCTT
>NW_010519031.1:1331-21020 GCF_000687285.1 Phaethon lepturus | reverse complement strand
GGCTCTTCCCGGGCCAAGGGAAGCCCCACGCATGGCCTCCTCGGGCTTCCTGTCGTCGCTGGGTCCTTGGCCCCCCGTCGGCCCCTATTGCAGCCACCCGGGGCTGGGACAAGCCTGCGCGGCAGGTGCTCTGCTTCTCGCTGGGGCCCCCGGGCATTTACTGGGGCTGTGCTGCAGCGCTGCTCTGAACACCCCTCTAGCAGCACCCCACTCCAGCCAAGGCTCTCTCGGAGCCTGCTCAGAAAGGCAGGCTCAGCCAGCTTCTACACAGCCTTTGGGTACTGGGTAAGCTGATCCTAGCATGCGAAGTCCCATGAGTTGGCGTTGACGGACGGCAGGCTCTCCTGCCCACCCAGCACCCTGCCCTGAGCCCACAGGGCAGAGCCTGGCCTCGCAGAGGAGACCCAGATCCCCCATGTACGTGCTTAGAGATCTCCACTTGCACAACGAGCTGGGGTGTGCACAGGGTTTGCCCAAGATTCCTAATTCAGCCCCAGCTCTGTGGATATATAGTGGTGCTACAGCAATATAGATCACAATTTTTTGTTACTGTGCTGCCAGAGGGTGTTTCCCACTGTCTTCTAATTGGCAAATGTACTTTTATTTAACTTTTGATTTCCCAGTGTTGTTGCTATCGGTTCAGCTTCCCTATGTTACTTGCCAAATCAAACATGTTGTCCAAGTGTGTGCCTCCTTAGGGAAAAGAGACTTAAATCCCTGATCTCAGAGACATAGCTACGCAATCTAATCATCCATGTTTAAACTTCTCTTGTTTACAAGGTGAGCTAAGGATTCCAGTGCTAAACTCAGCTGACAGAACAGTCAGAACTTCAGAGATTCCAGGAAATAGCTGGATACTGTTCAGATGGTCAGAGAGCATCCAGGAGGCCGTAGAGAAATGGGCAACAGTCAAGTTGAAGTAAAAGAAGCAATAGTTATGAAAATGAGTGTTCTTGCCTATGGAGCGCTGGTCTCAATTTCCTTCATTCTGTGCTATTCTTGCATCTAGGTTTATTATAGAACAGCAACTCTCAAAAACAGTTCAACAAAGTATTATCTGTTTTTTGAATTTATAAACTTAACCTGAGAATGTTTTAAGAAGTTGCCAAATATTTTATCAATTTTATCAATTCTTTACAGCATTGCTAGCAATTACTTTCTGTATAATTTACAATATTTCACAGTATCTAAAGATAGAGAGAAAAAACAATTTCAAAGTAGTCAACTATGGTTGTGTTGGCACATGAGGAAAATCTAACTGGGCCCTGGGACATGCTCAATAGTTGTAAACATCTCGCTGCTCTACCAAAATGTTCCTTCCCCCCTGCAATAAGCTGAAACAAGCAGACAGGCATACCTTGTTTGTATCTTCCCCACCCCCCACACCCCTGCAGGGCTGAGTATATTTTCATACCTTCAAAATTCCTATTAAGTCAAGTTGCTTTTTTGATTTCACAAGGAACACACTATCAGATTTTAGTATGCCCTTGGTTTTATTATTGTGTTCCAAATAGATTTGCTAAGTAGGATAAAAGTTGGCTTTTAAAAATGACTTTAAAAAAAAAAAACACATGAATTTGATTATAGACTTTTGACCATTGTCAAAAATGAGGCGAGGTGAAAAATGAAAGTGTTAAGGAACATGCTGTAATGTGTAAAGTTCCAATTCTAATTCTAATTTAAATCTCTCCTCCAGTTGCCAAGCTGTGTGTTTGTGATCTCCTGGTGGCACAGTGTGATGTAAATTGCTGCTGTGACCCTGATTGCAGTGCAGCAGATTTCAGTCTTTTTACTACATGTTCAGTTCCTATTGTCACGTAAGTGGATAAACAGCTATATGAAATACAAAATCTTGTTTCATTTGCTTCATGAGTTTGTAAGGGCTTCATCTTCTCCTTTTACCAATTCCTAGCCCCCCTCCTGCCTGCCATCCTAACTCCTACCTACCCTTTCCCCAGTCCAACCTGCACTAGGCCTGTAAACTTTTGGCCCCAGCCAGGTCAAACAGCAAATCCGCCTCCCACCCCAGTTTCTCGTTCACTTACTCCCTCTTTTCTAAACTCGTGCTCCTTGCTTTTCTCCTCTCTCACTGTGCTACTGTCTACAGGCACTTAGGTGGCGATGCCTTCTGTTGGGGGAAGCATAATGCATCTTTAGACTTTCATCAATACAATGCAGTGTCTGGAAGTTAAGAAAGCTGATACCATGGGACCATCTGGCCACCTCCGTAGGTCATCAGCAGTTTATCAGTAACCACTTTCATTACCATTTATGATATCATCTAGAAACTTGATCAATTCAGGGCTTAATGAAGTAGCGTGAGCATCGTTCAGATCCTAGCTTTACAAGTCAATGTCCCAACCTGCTGCCTCACTACCAGTCTGTCACTTTACAAACAGTAAATTGTAACCTTATAGCAATAAAGTAATGCCCATAGCTGTTTCTTTGCTATTTACACTTTATCTGAAAACACCTTCACCCAATTTCATCTTCTCAAAAAGGAGTTACAAAGACTCACTTTGAAATTGTAATGTAAAAAATCTCTTGGTGACTTCTCAGAACACTAAGTACAGCTCTTGAACCCACCTTCTGCATAAATTATTCTAATCTGAACACTGGGGTTTATTCTTGGTGCTTTGAAATTTGAATTAGCAGTCATCCCAGACTGCCTTTTCTTATTGTTCTTGCATACAATGACTACTGCTACCCATTTATAGATATTTATAGATATCAGAAAGGTCTAATCAATGCTTTCCTGAGCGACAGTTTAATTGTCCCAGGTGACTAGTCTGTCTGTCAACTAGAAATGCATAAAATGAAGTTGTGTTTCTTTCCCCAAATTCTTTTGTGTAAAATGTTAATTTTGCATGAAAATCCATGGGGTTTCCAATGCCTACGAATATTGTGAATCTCATTATTTACACATTGAGATTTATATACATTTGCATAATTGTATTAGATACTGAAAGGGCTTGACTGATCACAAGTGAGAGGCTATGTGGTTTCTGAAACAGAGGGAAAAGGCTGTTTGATTTATGATGTGATCCTACTAACAAATGGTTCGCTTCGTGGCAAGGTTTAACTCCATGCTTAAAAAGTCATTTCACTTCTTCAGTATCTGTCCTTGACTGCTTTAACTCTGCCTAAGTGCTAGTTTCCCAAGGATCATCATCTTGTATTTCTAGCATGTAGGACACACCAGTACTCTTCACGGTATGAACTGGCACATTCACTGTGCAGCCTACTGCAGTTCTGGGCTGTTGTTGATGAACCTGTGGCACATCTACAAATACTTTTCCTAGGTTGGATGGGTTGTGTCACCTCCCTCTTTCTCACTCTGCCATTTCTTTCATGTGCATCTCAAATAGGACTTTTTCCTGCTCCCCTCCCCAAAGCGAGTATTATTCCAATATTCATAAAACTGACCTTTTTTCTGGTCTACATGCAATCACGTTACCCTAAAGGTCATACTTCCCACTTGTGTTGTATAAATAAAAGTGCTTCTGAGCTGTGTATAGCCTGTGGTGCACTCTGCATTTGTGGTCTCTCACACCGTCTGGATCCCATCCAACTTGTTATTTTAGCTCAAATATTAATACTGTCAGGCTCTTCCCTTTCCCCTGGTCTGTTTCTTACCTTTCTTCGTGTTGCTGCTCAGTTTCCTCTGCTAGGTAAAACATGTTGGAGAATTCTTTTATTTGTTGCTAAGCACATAGTATGAAACAATATAAACCTTCTAAGGAAGCAAAATTGCTATACAAATGGTGTTAAAAAGAGTCACAAAAAAAGAGTAATTTCTCTAGTGCTTTTTCTGATGCTGCCTCAGTACACGAAAAGAACTTTAAAATATGGTCAATACTAACTTCTAGTGGATTATTGATGTTATTATTATTGTTTGCAGAGGTGACAGCCGTCTTTGTAGCCAGAAAGCTGCTGTATATTCACTTGATGTTAAAGCAAATCCACCAGAAAGGATATTTAAATTAATTGACCAAGTCAATCCCAGTGTTTTCTGCATTCATACTACAAACTGTAAGTAGAGTTGTTGCCAATATTAGGCATTGTGCTGTTATTTTTATAAGCTCTTTAGGTACCAGAAACAGACTAAAATTAAAAGTAACTAAATCTGTCAGAAAACTGGTTATTCTGTATGCTCACAGTCCTTATCTTGTAATCCTTTCACTTGTGAAACTATGGAGTTAAAACATCTCATACTCTAAGTCTTATTATTCTCTGATGAAAAAAAAAAAAAAGCTTCTTGTTTTTTTTTTTTAATATATAATTTAGCATCCACAATAAATCACATTAAAGTTGTCTCATGGGAAACTGACTCCTTCCCAATCTGTTACTGTAACTATGTAATAGACACCATGGATACAAATCCTTTATGATCGGCTTTGAAGTAACTTGAGGGGAACTAAGAAGTGATCAGTGCTGTCTTCTCTTAATTTAACTAAGACTGTGCAGTAGTCATCTGAATACTTAGCATGGAAACAGTATACACTAATTGGCATTTCTTTGTTTTGGAACGTCTGATGCTGTTAGAAACCATGATTTTGAAAGAAAGGAACTTACCTCTTTCCTTAAGTTTAAGTTTGTGCTTTCATGGATCTGGGTGAAATGATGAGTTAAGATACATTAATTAAGATTTTCTTAAAGAAAAGAGAAAGCTTTTTTTAAAAAAAAAAAAAAGCTGCATTAGTATTTTTTTTACTGAGTTTTAGCAACTCCAGAAGGAAAAAATGTTAAAAAATCAAAAATATTATCCTTTATGTATCTTTTATCCTAAAAATTATCTTATTTTTTAAAATGTTTTGACAGATAAACAAGCACTCTCCTTCAGTTCCCCTGAAATGCCTACTTCTGAGAATTTTGATCAATTGCTTAGACGGTTTGGAAGTGCTGCTTTCAGTGCTGAGCCTGACAGCTGGAATATGAACACAGACACTCAAAATCCTTCTGATGCAAATGAAACTTATAGATACAAGGTAAATAATTATATGATTCAGTTAGTATTAGATTGTTCTACAAAAGAACAAGTGAACATTGTTCGCATCTGCTTTTAAAAAATTGCAGTTCTAGAAAAAAAACTTTCATTTGGTCTGTAAATAAAGAAATATAAAAATAAGAAGTGTAGCATTTTGTGTTTGCTTATTAAAAAGTGAACTAGATTTTTGTTAAGATCCGTGAAAAATATGTAGCTGTTTTGCTATTGTAAACATAAAGCTGTTAGAATTGATGCATAAAGTAGTATACAGCATTGACAGAGATAGTGGAAATAAGTACTTCTATTACTAAATGCTCTAAAACTTTCTGTGGACTGAAACACACCTATATACTTGAATATATTGTTTTATTTGGCAGTATGGTGTTCCTATACAGACAGTGGATGCATTCCTAAGACTGCCTAGTCCTGTTGTCTCCTCTTGGTGCTCTGATGCGAATCCTGCAGGTTGGAAAATGCATTTGAATTCCAGTTTATTTGCTTTAGAGTATTCTTCTCTGACTTGAGCTTAATCAGTCAGTACATTGGCACACACACAAATGTAAATACAGATAAAGATGCATGAACAAATATTTTTCAAATAGCTTCTGTTTCTCTGGGGTTTTTTTAGACATAGATTGGATGTTGTGTTGCATCTATGTTAAACATTCAAAGTTAGATATGTTAAGTCCTTGAGAGTCTTGTTAGTGGGGTGTTTATCCAACAACAAAACAGCCTATTTGGCATAATTGGTTTAACAAAATAGTACAAGGGTGACACCGTGAGGGAAGAGGGTATTACACAAAGCAAGACCTAACTGGGCAACCTTTGTAAGATGTCCCTTTGGCACAATGAGGTTCCTTTCACAGCCTGAACATTAGTCAAGTCAGACTTGCAAGCTTGAGTTCTCCATTTTAACCTCTCACCCAGTTTCCTGAAAATCTGCAGGGGGGGCAGGGGTAGCAGAAAAAGAGAGAAGCCACAACCAAAACCACACCCCCGCATTTTCCAAAACCCACTGTTATTAAATACGGCATAATAACAATCATGATGATGACCATAGGAAAACTGAAGTCTCTTGTGAAAGAAAAAAAAAAATCTTATGACATCTCAAAAATGAAGTCATAAATCTTCTCCTAGCTTTTATTAAGCTTCCATTGTTAAAAGGTAATATTTTGTCTCATAGCATTTCTGGATAATCTAAGAAAGTATCATTCTTTATAGTTCGTATAAAACCTTATCTGCAATAGGAATTACATTCACCTTCACTTTTGCTTATCCTTGAGGTTCTTATACTGTTTTATATTTCTGTTTTTCATAATTACTCTTTAATATCCTTGAGTAATACTTTGTGACATTTTTTTCCCCCAGGTTTTTTAGTAAACCAGGCTACAAAATGCACTAGATTAGTAAGTGTGGAAAAATGTGGCAACATTCAAGCAGTTAGTATGCTGTTCTATATCAACTCCAACATTTTAGCAGTAAGTATGATTGGAAACATTCATATAGCTGACCGTTGATATTACATATCTTTTTGCATCTCCAGAATTAAGTAACTTCTATTTAGTAAAGGATATGGTGTTTTATTTGGATTTTTAAATTGGGGAAAAATATCTCCCTGTGCAACAGACTTTTATACAGAAAGTCTTTGGAAATGTTTTTTACTTCAAGCTTCAGTAGCAGAAGCATTTACTGTCCTCTGCTTAGCCAATAAAAATAATGTTCTTGAAGAGGCAAGCTTGTGTCGCTGAGCTAATGCTTACTGCAATGGCAGCAGTTTTATGCTTTTATGCATGTTTGAGCTTATTCCAAGAAGCCTATTACCAGAGTGCATAATTTTAAGAGGTCTGAGTTTTAAAGACTTGGTAAACCTTTGTACATAAAGAAGAACCTGTAAGGTTTAATCCTTTACATATATACTTTTCTTACAAGCCTCAGTTATTAATAGTGAGGTATCTCACACATGTGTGAAGCCTTCCTTATGCTCATCAAAGAACATGATCTTTTACCCTGCTGAGAGCACATTTGTTTGTATCCAACCTACTACCAACCCCAGTCTGTGGTTATTTTTCAGAGCTAAGCTTATTTCTTCATTCCTCTTTGCGGTGGAGGATGATGTCTTGAGTATAAATAAGTGCTCTTTAGAGATATTCAGGAAGACAAAGAAATCATCCATGCAAAATTGAAACTGAAATACATGATACCTTAACCTGATAGCTCCTTCCAAAAGCTGAAGGTCACCAGGAAACAGCATACTCTCCATCATTAAAATGTTTTAAATTTATGTATATATTTAAATTAATTTAATTAATACTCCATAGTGAGTCACTGCTTAAAGACCCCTTCCAGCCTCACAGATTACAAAGCTGTCAACAATAAAGGAAAGCATGCTAAGTAGTTCACACTCTCACAGGTGGAATCATTCCCCTGATCTTTGAGGACCTCATCGAAATCAGCAACGGCTTGTTCACAAATGTTAGTTGTGGAAGAGGTGGAAAAAACTCTGCCTCAGAAGGGCTTTGAGTGTTTCCACGTGCACCCAAAATCAGAGTTCTTGCTGGCTGCAGAACCAGAAAATAAAAAGCACGTGTCACAGGCTCCAAGCAGGTGAATGTTTTTGAATTATTAATTCCCTTTCCTCACTAGAACAGTAGATAACATGTTACCCACGTGCTGTTTGCCAGTTACAATGCCCCAGCTTAGGAGAGGTCAGACTTGTGTCCAAAGTACATTGGAGATTCAGGAAGGATCAGATGCAAGAACCAGAGAAGTCTGGATAGATACTGGAGGTGATCTGTAGGAAAATCCCCTTCCCAAAGAGAGCTGAAGACAGCATGTGACAATAGAGAAGTGACTTGGCATTGTGGACAGGGTGGTCACAGGGCAGAGCAGGGAGCCTTTCCAGTGCCAGCAGATGGAGCTGCCGGCAAAAGAAATGGCAAAACACATCAACCCAGGGAGGCTTGCTGGGAGCCCGGGTGAAAGGACTGGTACAGCAGTTCCTTCAGAAAATGCCATCGTTATGAGCCCATACTCACTGCCAGGCTGGGCAGCTTGAGTGATAGGAAGATCTGCAGTTGTTGCAGTTCATCTCTGCTGCCTACCCTGGCCTGTCCAGCAGACCCAGGGGGCATTGGGGTGCTTGGAACCCTCAACCAGGATAGATACTAATGTTGTGATGCCTTATACTATGGTTAGTGTGTACTGTGCAGCTGCCAAAGCAACGTGCTGCTGCCTGCCCCGGGCTGGTGGGAAGATGAGTCAGTGGGAGGCAGGAGTGAGGCTGGCGTCGTATCTGCCAGTGACCTACAGAAACATAATCCATCACCCCAGTCACAGATAAATAGAATTTTAGGAGCTGTGATCACTCCCTCTACCCTAGTTGGAAAGAGCATACTTCCCTAAAGGACAAGTCTAATCTTTACAAGCACTTTTATTCACACAGCTGATTCTGATGGCTAAGCTGTATCTCAAGATCTTGATATAAATATGTGACAGTGTGTGACAGACTTTACCTGCATCACCTTCAGGTCTCCAGCTCATAAGAATGTGTTCTCTACCATGATGTTAAATGAGCAGACTGATCTCTGTATCCTATCATAATTCTGCAGAACTTGCTTCATGGTCAGAGTCCAGTTTTTGGTCCCTTCCCAAAGATGTGAAGCAAACACTCATTGGGAAGTCACAAAAATAAAAAAATTGACAAAATGGTGCTCTGTGGGAGTATTTTGCAGGCCTGATTGATGACCTCGGTCTGACATCTCTGCCTTTCCATAAAAATTCGGTGGAAATTTATAACAAGAGGGATACTTGTTTCTCATTTCTTTGTTTAGAGACTGTGAAACTATGGACTCATTACTGTCAGAATGGGTCAAAAGCTCTTCATTTCTTTGGGTATGAACAGCCTGGCAGACTTCCTAAACTGGCAGTGTATGATAGTTACAAGTGGTTTTGCATAGATCTGCAATAGGAACAGGGTTCTCTGACGCCCTCAATAGATCAAACGATATGATGCACAGTAACAGTCATGACAAACTGAGATGCCTGTCTCGGGTGACGTTTCTGATGCAAGTAAACTTTTGCAGTGTTTCTGGGTGCTCAGTTGCAAATAGAGTGTCCAAGGGAAAATGCACTGTGTATTTATTGGGAATGCAGTCAATGCTAGGCCTGATGGAAAACTGATGGAAGTCGCTAAGAAATTTTCCAGTTACTGTCAAGGGAAGAAGAGGCTTGGACTATAAGATTTTGCCTCCTAGCCACAAAGAATAGCAGTTATTTTCACACTGCCTGGATGCTGTAGTGTATATCCAATCACTTCCATGATGTAAAGGTTACTGTAATGATAGAGAGTTAAATAAGCAAGCAGTTAAGCCTTAAGTGCTTTACTTAACTGCTACTTGTAATAGGTCATACCTTTGCTATTGTTTCAATTTGTTCTTTTATTCTCCTCTAGGTGCCCAAATCAAGTCAGATGGTAAGTATTCTTCTTAGTTGGAACAGCTGGGGGCAAAATTCTTACTGAATTACAGTTAGTGAGAGTTTTTCACTGACTTCATCAGAACAGGGACCTTATCCTTAATCTTTAAATTAAAAAATTTCTATCATTTGCTATCAGTAATGATGCTTAGCAACTTCAAGATAATATGCTACCTGCAAACATTTAAGCCTGATGCATTCCCCTCCTATAAAACTCTCTTGTTTTAAGTGACTCTCTCTAGTTACTTGAAAACAGAACCTTTTGTTGAACTTCAATAATACATGTAATATAGCAGTTGTTCAGAGGATTATTGACTGCTGTCTCTGTGGAACAGAACCCGGCAGGGTCGCAAATATAATAATACAGGATAAGACAAAAATAATTATACACAGTATTCAGAAATTACATGAATTTGTTTTTCAGGTTAATATTACTGTCCAGTCCATAGTTGTCCAGTCTCTGAATGGAATGCAGACTTTACTTAATGGTAACGATGTCCTCAGGCTCCCTATGATTTTGGGTGGACTGTGCATAAATATAGTTTTTGGGGTAGGTATGACAGTTGTTTTCCTCTCATGTTTGATGGAAAGCATGTATGCATCAAGTAATTTCTGATTCACAAATTACAAAGATGTGAGAAAGGCCTTGCACAGTTTCCATATATTGTGACATCCCCAAAGTAAATGTGACAGGAGAAAACACTGACTTTGGGATAAAAAGAGAGTCTTTTGCAACAAAATAATAAGTATATACAACATAACATGGAGACAGGATGAAATCCTTTTTTATTATTACTGTGTGTCTATGACATAACAGACAATAACACGAGTTTAAAATTTACGTTATGCTTGGGTGAAGATGACTTCAGGCACAGTGGTGGCAGAGACAGAGGAATACACAGTGCAAATCATCTCATCTTTTAATCTCAAATAGATGAACATTGGGCTTATGCTTAGAAGAAGTTTATCAAGAAGTCAATTTTTAAGAGGCTCCAACCCTAGATCCGTTTCCGACCATTGCTAATCAGTGGCTTGATTTGGTAACAGTCATGTCCTTTATATGTAAATCTGCTGACACACAGCTACTTTGTGAATGTCATGGTTTTGTCTGTCAGATCAGACCACAGCTTTTTTCTTACTCTTCTCGCAACTCTCTCCCTTTGTAGACAGGAAATGAGTGACAAACTAGAATAAATAGGCAGTATTTCCAATCCATGTGTCTTAATTTGTAGGAGAAAGCTAGATCAGCATCTGGAGGGGAAGTATCTAATCAGTCCCTAAGTATCAGTGCTTATAAAAGCACATGCTACCTTGGATATAGAGGCAGGTCTTTGTGTTTTAACGTGCAGTCATTGTAAAATGACTAGCCACCAACTGAGCAGCACTTCAGTTCCTCCTGTCTTCTGGGCCCACCCTTACTACAACCGAGGATATAGCATCTCTCTACCATGTAGCTGAATGTTTCTTAAGCAAGGAAGAAAGAAAACAATACTTACATAGTTTTAAATTCCTTTTTTCTAGTTTCATACTCTTAAGTATTTATTCTAATTAATATCTAAAATGTTTAATTTTCAGGTGAGTTATCACATTACTTACACAGATGCAGGAGAAATAATAGAAGCAGCTGCTTCTTTTGTCTTGGGGGCAATTAACAAAGAAGCACTTTCAATACAGCAGAGCTTTGAAATCAGCTTTACTCAGGTAACTGCTAGAGATGTTACGGATGACTTGTTGAAAGACATTTAATTACAAAACTTATTAAATGTGAATCAGAACAATTGTTAGCAGCAAGGTAAAATGTAACTTGCCCTGGATACACAAATGAGGCAGCATTTCAGAACTGGGCAATAAAGGTCTCCAAAGTATGCTTTTCACATTTAGAAGAGTCATCCTGTGACTCTGTACAACTGTATCCAGTGAGAGCAAAGCCTGCCCCAGTGTTGAGAACTGTTACAACCTTACAGAGCAGTCTTACTACTATCATTGTTCAAGGCAGTTAATTCTTGACTAAGTGAACTATTTCTGTGTTTTCCAACCATTTCAGTAGAGGATAAGACCTAATACTGTACATTTGCATTGCAGGTAAATACAAAGCCAGTTCCTCTCAGTGGTAATCCTGGTTATGTTGTTGGACTGCCTGTAAGAGCGGGCTTCCGGCCACAAGGATATCCTTTCCCTGTTGAAATTTTGTTTGCAGCAGTTGTTCTGGTCCATCTTCACAAACACAAATATGCATAAAATGTATCTGTTCTTTAATAAAAGTGTGCTTTTTTTGGCTATGTTTTAGAAGTAGCAAATGACTCAGTCCTGACTGCAATCTCCTGGGACTTTTTAGTGAGGTAGATTTAGACCTTCATTGTACACTCTAGTGCTTCCTCACATTGTAAGAGGAGTCTTGAGCTATTATAGCATTTTCAGATATATTTTAATAATCTTATTAAGGATTCTTTCTTCATGATATACATCAAAGTATTGAATTTCCCCTTAACTGTGTGTTACATCTGGCATCATTCAGAATTCTAACAAATACGGTCAATTTACCATTTTGCAAAGTACATCCAGCAAGGACTGTCTGGCAGCACAAGGAGCCAGAACCCCGATATTATTTGGTTATAACATGATGTCAGGTTGTAATTTACGGTAAGAAGACTTTTTTAATTTTTTTTTTTTTTTTTATTTAGTGCTTTTAACCCTCTGACAACCCTTTCCATTAGGATCTGTTCAGGTCCTGGGACATTATACTGCTGTAGGAGTATTTAATTATAAAAAATGTCATTTAATTAACAATGGTCTTTCTTTTGAAAAGATAGTGTACATTAGCAACTGTAGCCAGAATGCTTGAACGGTGCATGAGAGCAAGGAGAAATTATTACTGTGCCAAACCAATGATTTTGCTCTAACTTTTTTTTCTCTCCTGGAAGAATTACTGGATCTGTGAGATGCCAGCTTTTGACTCAGACCCTCCTAGATTTACTGAAGGGACAAAGCTTTCCTGAATATGTGGCCTCATTCGGAAATTCTCAAGCCCAGGATGTGCTCGACTGGGTGCCAATAACTTACCTCCACACCTCAGAACAGGTGAAAGTTACACCTCCCCCCTTCACTCTTACAGTCCTCTCTCCTGAGATCTGTACCTGTACTGCAGCATCAGCTTAGGTTTTTCAGACCTATGGGGAAAAAAAAATGCGGAAACAAACTGGAGGAAAGTCCTCCTGGAATATGAGGAGTTTTACCCTTGCTGTAGAAGACAGGGTTTACTTTTAATCAAGCTGGTATCCAGGAACCTCAGTTATGGATCAGGACAACATGTTGGGTACAAAATGAGTTCTAGCCACAGTTTAGAGTCTTGTTCTTCAGCTAGGATGAAGCACAAGAGATAAGCTTGAAAGAGTGAAGTAACAGAATCAGTTTCTCCTTGGTGCTCTTATGCCAGGTTAAAGTAAGATAGCAAGAATCCTTTAAAGCACAGAAGCAGTATACTTGAGTGACCCAAACACTACATTTATTCTTACCATCTTCTGTACTAGCTCTTTTCCTCCCGATGCAGTGTAGTCTATGTTAGTGGTGGTAGGCAGTGCTGCTTGGCATGTGCTGAACGACAGCATCCCCTCAGTGACAGCTTGCATATAGGTTTCTTGTATGCTTTTGCAACTAAACAGTGAATGATTTCTGTAACCAGAAACTTGACAGTACAAGAAGAAAAACCTAAAAATATTTAAGATTGTAGGTTTCAAAATCCTTAACTCTGCCAGGGCAGAATTTTCTACTGTCCCAGCAGTATCACTGAAATAAGTCTTCCTACTAAAAAGAGCCAGCTCAGCAGTATCACTAAGAGCCAAAGTCCTGCCCTGCTCGGGTAGAACACTCCTGCCTGAAGCGCAGTTACAGAGTCGGTTTGTCACCTATGGAGAAACTGCAGGGACACCCCTGAGCCAAGGCTGCACAAGCAGCAGTCCAGGGCACAGGCATGGCCTAGTTGCTCTGGTAACCTCCCGGAGCGAGCTTTCTGGGGGCATTCTGCCAGTTTAATAAGATGAATAATTAATGTGGTTGCTTCTGTACAAGTCAGACAATGAGAGAATTTATAATACTTTTCAGAGCTCGTGCCAAATACCAGTATCACTTGAAATAGAAGTGAAGTGGACTAAATATGGATCCCTAGTCAATCCGCAAGCCAGAATAGTGAACGTTACAGCAACGATCACTACCTCCACATTTAAGCAGGTATATAATTAAATTATAGGATTTAGGATAAAAAGAATGGCTTGATTTGCTTAGGTATCAGCTGTGCAACAGTGACCCAGTTAATCTCTTTATCTAAAGGTAGCACTTCATCTTAGAATGTATTACACCCAACAGCTTCTGTTCCAACTCAAACACAACTGTGGGCTGCTTGCCAAAACACACTGCAGTAAAAATCTATACATCATTCATGAAAAGAAACATGGAACTGTTTATGAAAAAAGCTTTTTATGAATAGCAGCTGAATATATAACCAAGTCCAAACAAAGCAGTTGTACAAAAAGAAGACTGAAGCTAATGACCATTTGTCTTTTCATTGCAGCTTCCCTGGGGAAGGGAAAGGACTATTCCTATAACAAGTTCTGTTTTTTTCACTGATATTTCTTCACCTGCAGAGCCAGGCTATAAAGCTCGGCCCACCATTAATGCCAAGTTACCCTTTGATTTTTTCTTTCCATTTGTCTAAGGTAAGTATGCATCAAAAAAACCACAAAAGCCACCATATTTCTGCTTTTTCTCATTTTTAGTCCATTTCCTAAAGAAGTGAGGTTTATCCAGTCACTGTGATGGGCCATCAGTTTCTTCTAAATTGTAGACACACTGGGTTAAAGTTGGCCAAGAGAGAAAGGATGAGCCCTTGTGAAGGTTCTCAGAAGCTTTAGGGCAGAAAAAAACCCACATTAAGTGGAAAGTTCCCAATTATACCTCTGCCCAGAAGAGGCTGCAGTATGAACATGATGGTGGCTCTAGCCAGTCAGCACACGCACAGCCACCAGCCTTCCAGCACATCGGCTGCTCCAAAGTAGCACTTGTCCGAGCTGCCTGCCTAGCAGTGTGGAGGCTCCAAAGGAAAGCAGGCTTCATTATTCTGTGAACAGCAGAGCTAAATTGTTAATTAAAGTAGTCATGTGCTATTAGATAAGGCCTCTGCTTTATCTATTTTCATAGATGACTAAGCCATGTATTTCTAGCTATTTTTCCCAAACCACTAATTAATTACCTTTCCTGCAAAAATGCGAACAGTTAAGTGATGCTTTCAGAAAAGCTCAATGACCCTTCCAGCTGACTCTGGCTGAATCAATTGGAGACGCCTGCTACAGTCAACACCTTTCAAAATTTCCACTTATTGAATCTTACTCTTCAACTGTAAAATAGTCTCTCCACAGGGACCTTCTAGTACCTGAAAAAGTTCATGTTGTGTTCAAACACCGGCCTGGTCCTTTAGAATATGCTTTCTAATGGCTTTTCTGGAGTCTAACTGTTCCCAGCAGTGCACTCACCTACATCTGTTCTTACATATTCTAATTCTTTTAAAGTGTTGATGTATGAGCTGTGGAAGCAGAAAGAACTTTGTAGCACAGCGGGCCGCAAATGAACACTTAAAATGGAAGAAGAGACCAGAGAACACTGTATCAGAACTCACATCTGCTGCTGAGAACAAGGCATTGTTTGACGTAAAATGGCACATGTTTGCCTCTATTTTGGTGCTGATTTGATTGTCAACTAAAGGAGTGGAATGTTGGTATTTTTGACATGAACGTTACATAAATAACAAAGTGGCACAAGCAGCAACAGAAATGAGGAAACTATCAACAAGATGAAAAGAATGGTTGGCAAAGAAGAGATGTACTAATGACGAATGGTCAGCTTGTAGAGAAGAAACGACCTTTTCAGCCTGGACTCTACCATTTGTACTGCAAGTTTCTACAAGATGTTGCAAACAAAGAATGTTATCACGAAAAACTCAATTATTTAAAATAAGTGGTATTTTTGTGGATGTATAGCTTGTAAAGATGTGTTTTTATTAAATTATTTTGCAGTTTTGACTGTACAACTGTACAAAAACATCTTATGAAATCACTGTTTACAGGGAGTACATGGGATTAATTTTCCAGCAAAACTATTCTTGCAATCCCAAGATCTAATCAAAGTATGGACAAATAGAAAATGTTTATAGACAACACTACACAAGAGAAAGCAAAGAGAAAGGAAAACCTTTCGGGTCAATGTGGTGGGTTTCAACACTGCACTCTCCAGGGCAGACTTCCCCACCTCAGCAAACCGGTCTCCTAGTTTTGATCGCTGATGAGTCCGTGCTCTTGCAGTATCTTGTTAAGCCTCTCAATTTCTTGCTCCTGTTGGAGACAAAGGTCAAATCATTAATATAGCTCTTGCCTTAAAATAGTTTCACCAGATTCTCACAGATCTTTCCACTGCTGAAACATAGCTCGTGCTGCAGGAAAACAGGACAACCTGGCTAAAGTAGGACAGAGGTAGCCGTCATCCCTTTGCAGCAAGTAGCTAAGGGAAGCGCAGGCAGGACAGGCAGGGTTGTGGTTCTTCAGCCCAGCTTACCCCATGACTTTCTGATGAAGAAACCAAGCTGACAGTGGCAACCTTGCAAAAGGATCCCAAGCCAGCTTGTCCTGGGGAGTAGCCAGCAGGTAAACCCTCTTTAATTTAAAAGTGTTTTCTTACTTTCTCTATGCAGCTGTGTTCCAGTTGTTCAACCTTTGTTGCAAGTTTCAGGTTTGCTTGCTTTAGCTTGGACACTTGTTGTTCAGAGCGGGTCTTCACCGATAAAATTATTCCTGTGAAACAATTCACAGCGGATTCGTTTTACGGTGTAAAACAGCCACTAGCAGGAGCTTAACAGTACACAGGGTCTGTACGCAAGGAGTTAAACGTGTTCCTCTCAAGCTCTGACTCTGTCATCTTCAAACCACCCTTCCCAAGTGCTTTTCTTAATGAGGAGGGTTTTAAATCAGCCACCCCAGGGATTCAGATACCGATACTCTGCTGGGAAGAGGCAGTCTGGCCCCTGAGCTGAATTAATCAGTCAGACTGTCATTCAAATTCTGAATTTGAATTCGCTCCCTCAGCAGAGCCTGGGGGGATGTAACTAGCAGCTTTGTTGTAACGAGGGGCTGAGTTTTAGCAGGTTTCATGTAGTCTGGACCCTTGCAGCACCCAGCACAGCCCAGGGCACAAGGCTCGTCCGCCCCCGGGGCCGATGGCTCCTGCCCAGTGTTACAGGACATGGCACATTGTCAGGTCCTTTGGGTTTTGGCTTTGCCTCACGCAGCTGCAGTAAAGGCACACAGTTTCTCATGACAGTGGAGGTGTCAATTCTCTACTGAAATATTGTTAGGTTATTACATGTGAATACAGCCCCCACAGCAAAGGCATTTTCTTCCCACCCTTTTCTGAGGGGGAGAAAAAAGAGAAAAAAGTTTGGTAAGAGCATCAAGAACATCACATTCTTCCTACCCAACGGAGCTCTACCTCTGGCTGTTGACGGAACAATGTGCGCAAAGGCAGGCAGCGATGCGTGCGTGTGTTTCTAGTGCTACAGGCAGCAGGCTTGGGGTTTGGGGGTTCATTTCTCTGAAGACAAAGCAGCAGTGCTACTTATTTGCATTGATAACATCAAACAGTTCCCCACCTGCCTGTAACCCAGTCCCTTATTAATCAGCAGCGATTGAAGGCAGTGAACCGTGCCAAGACTTGGACACACAACACCCGAAAGCTTGGGGTAGATTCTGTTTATCCCCTCCATTGCTCCAAGCAGGCGGGCACGGCAAGAATCTTGGCAGGGGCAAAACCAGAAGCACCCAAGGATAAGGAGGTTTACTTGTAAATGCAATACTTGTTTTCTGCTGTGAAACAGCGTGTTAAGAGACGCCGAGGCTGTTGTGGCTCACGCAGGTGCACACAAATCCGGTTTTTCTCATGACTTCCACTCCAAACTAAAAAGAGCCGCGAGCTGCTCTTGCACATTCCCTTCTCCCAGCCGCTGCCACCGATCAGGCACGTTCTCCCCATCAAAATGGCAGCTGGGGCTGCAGGTCACGGGCACGGCCCCAGCCATCCTTTCCTTTTATTCCAGCTAACAACGCTTCCAGCTGCATCAAGTACAGAGCACCCACCAAACATGCATTCGTAGGCACAGGACAGCACTTGGGCAGAGGTTTCATGCAGGAATTAGGCATAATCTCATTGCCACTTTTTTTTTTTGAATCCCAAAATTCCTTCCCTGAGAAGGAAGAAAATGTTTCCAGCCACACTTTTTTCAGGAGTGTCTGAATTTACATGTTTGCAAGAACTTACAGTTACAACAGCAAAGTCAGTAAAGTCTGATTTGGGGACATTTTATATTTCTCTTTTAAGGGTAAACCCTTTGAATCCAAGCAAGAAAGATCCAGACTGAGATTAGGACGTTCCCTGCAGCATCCCTGGAGGGGATGACAGATTCACAGCAGAACATCAGAGCGGTAAAACCTACTCTGCTACAGAAGTAGATTCAGGAAGGCAGGGTTTTACCCTGCTGCCCTGTTAAAACGTTGCCAAAAGGTTCCTACAACGCAAACTTAAGACGTGAGCCATCGCCCTCCAGGAGGGAGGGACGCAAAACAGATTACAGGTTGGTTTTAGGGGCACGTGCCTGATGCTGCTGTGCTAGAGCTGGGCAGCTCCGCTAGCCCGGGCCAGCTGCCGTGCCCCCATCACTGAGGCATCGCACCAACACAGGCAGCAGATTATTGCTGCTCCAAAGAAATTACAGCCTAATTAAGGCCACACTCCAGCAACGAAAACCACACAGGCAGAACTCTAAGTTCGCTGGGAGAGCAAGACCCCAGGGTCTCGCAAGTGGCTTTGAGAAGGGAACAAAGACGTAAGCCCAGATAATTCAGGTAAGGTCAGCAAATCCAGCCCACATACCAGGGGAAGCTCCCGACCGGCCGCACACACCTACCGTTGATAATCCTGGCCACCCGCCACAGCCGCAGGAGTATCAGGAGCCCGACAGCTTCAAACTCGTGCTCCCGGAAGATGAGGACGACGTCGAGGATGAACGACACGATGACGACGATCCCGTCCAGCACTTCAAACTTGTGGTGGAAGAACTCCCGGCGGTAGACGAAGACCTTAAACCCCACCTCAACCAGGAAGATGGTTAAAATGGAAAGAGAGAGGTAGTGGAAAACCTGGGAAAAGACGGCACAGGTTTAAGGCCAGGAACAACTCCTGCATGCACGCGAGCAGGGCAGGCTGGAAAACATCCACCACTTGAGGGCATGTCTGATTTGGCTCTACAAGGAAGGCTGGGAACTTCTCTTCTGCTCTAAGGGACAACCAGGGCAAGCACAGCTGAGCAGCCAGCGGCTTTGGGTAAGCCAGACCAGGAAGTGTGAAGGCAACCAGGAGAAGAGCGACAAGAGCAGTTCAGCTCTGCTGCAGCCTAAGGAAACATGAAGCCATGGCATAGACCAGCGTGAGCCGAGCCGTGTCAGGCCCGGACTCTGCAGCGCTGTCACACAAGTCCCTGCGAGACCTTCGTCCATGTGCCTGTGACTGCTGGCTTGGCAAGGCTGAAGGTTGTCCAGGCTTGGCCTGCCTGGTTGTCCTATCTAGTGGGACAACACCAAAGAGGGGAAGTCATGGTTCACGGTGACACTTCCCTGCATTTTACCTTTGGGGTTATATTGTATTTGTCCGGATGGATGATTTTCAAGTCCATAAGCAATTCCCCGAGGACCAACAAGGCATCCAGGATGACCAAGCAGACAACCAGGATCTGTCGGAGGAGAAGAACTGATGTGAAACTCTCTCCTAACGCCTATGGATCAGCAAGAGGAGCCACTGCAGCCTTCAGCTAAACATGCCCCAGCGCTCGCACAGCGTGCCCGGCCGGACCCTGCCCTGTGTCCTCGATTCAGCTGGTCACATTTCATGGAGCTTTCTGCTGCTCCTACCCAGGACTCCCACTTCTGCAGCCCCCGGTCAGTGGGTTATTCCTGCGAAGTCTCACCTGCACAAAACTGCTTGGCTCCCCACCAAACCCAACCGTTTCCCACCGCTCGGCATGAGGGGGTCTCGGGGAGCTCGAACGGGGGAGAGCACACGCTGCTGCCAGCACCGTGACGAGCGTGCACCGAGGCTTGTCGCCGCTCAGGAAACATCTGCGCCGGCTGTGGGCGGGCGTG
>NW_010519031.1:0-1300 GCF_000687285.1 Phaethon lepturus | reverse complement strand
CCGCCGGGCAACCCCCAGCCGCTCTCACAGGCACCATGAGTGCTCACGAGCTTGGAGCTGCTCCCAGCCCACGTCGGGTCTGCTGCCACAGGTGCCTTTGGCCAAATCTCACCCTCATCCCCCTTTGGCCTGCGTTTGTTCTGCCTCACCTGAAACCTGCGGGAGCCGAAGATCTTTTTCATCATGTCCTGGAAGGAGATGCGGCTCCTGGTGGGCTCCAGCTTGATTTCCGAATCTGGCTGCTTCTCCCCAGCCTCCTCCTCCTCCTCCTCCCATTTCTGATAGTCATTGCTCCACTGCACAGGGTCGTCACCCACCACCGTGAAGTGCTTCAGGTACCTGGACATGGCTCTGGATCAAGCTGGCATCACCCTGCCAACGTCTGGGGGACAAGAGCGGAGCATCACCTCCCTGCTCGGGGCTGACCAAGGGTGCCAAATCACCCTCGTTTCACCACCGAGAGCGTGACAAGAACGTGATGCTTCGTTCAGACGCGGCCGGCCGGGTGGTGTGGACAGGCCCCACTGACGGGAAATTGCTTAATGGTGGTGCCACTTGTTTTGCATCACCTCCCACGGCGCGACGTGGAGCCCCCGCCACCCTCCCCGGTGCTGTTTGCACCCTGTCGCGCTGCTCTACAATGAGGAACTTCCTCATGAGGTATTTCCCACATCTCAAAACAAATCATCGATTACAGGAGAAAAAACCACCAGCACTTCTCTCACATCTCATGGTGCAAGAGCCGGCAGCTGCCAATTTCCCATTGGAAAGGGCCGTTGTGTTTCTATCAGACACTGATCAATGGAGGTTATTGGTCAGAAGCTGGAAGCAGGCGATTTTCTCCCCTTTATTTGCTCTCTCATCCCCTACATGCTGAGGCGGGCTGCTGTTAGCATTTGGCCTGAGACAAACCCTCCGCTGCGCTCCCAGAGCTGCCCTCGTCCCTTCAGGTGGCCGCGGTTGCAGCCCAGCGGCCCCTGGGCTAACCGGAGCCTCCTCACTCTCCAGCCACACCACTAAGCTGAAGAACAGCCATCATTTCCCTTCATTAACATCAAAGGCCACTATGATTTCAGCCTTTGCAGCCAAAATAAGCAGGTGATCCCTACATTTCAGCCTGGCCGGCGGGCGATGCTATCCTCCCCCATCTCCTCTCTCTGCATCCTCCAGAGCCAGCCTCACCCCCAGGCATCCCAGCTTCAGCCCGTCCCGGTTGGACTTGATGATCTTGGAGGTCTTTTCCAACCTTAATGATTCTGTGATTCTATTCTATTCTACGTGGGCAGCCAGCGAGGGGCAG
>NW_010519030.1:0-2293 GCF_000687285.1 Phaethon lepturus | reverse complement strand
CAGGCTGGGGGTCCATCCCCGCTGGCCTGCCAGATCCCTGCCCAGGGTCTGCACGAGGGGACAAAAATGGTGACGATAACTCATCCTTTGGCCTTTCCAGGCCATCACCTCTTTGGGCAATACCTCTTCCCAAAGGGATGCTCAGCGCCAAAACCAAGAAGCCTGGGCTAATATTGGGTCCTCCAGGCTGTGGGTGAAATGCTGCCAGGCCCCTGTTTCTGGGAGGAAGGTGCCTGAGAAAGGGAGGACAAAGGCGACCGTGGCTTTTTGCTTGTAAAATCCCAACAACCTGCCCCCACGTTATCTGCGGAGCTGAGGCTGCCGGCAGCTGGAGGGGATGCAATTCGTATTCCCTTAGGGGTGGCACGGGTCACGGCGTGGGCTCACCCGTGCCTTAGAATTGCTTCATTTTCTCAACAATCAACAAAAGCCTGAGATGTCGTGTTCCCTCTCCCACCAGCCCAGGGAGGCAGCCCGGCCCCGGAGCACGGCCATCCCAGCGCAGCCCCGGGGAAGACAAACACCCAGAAGCTCAGTAGGAGACTGGAGCGTCCCGGGGAGCCCAGGCAAAATGGCAAACTGCAAAAGGCAAACCCAAAGCAAGCCCCCGGGGGAAAACACACCATGCCTGCCAGGACACCGGCAGTTCACTAGCAAAGACCTGGGGCTTTCCCTTGTCCCCTCAGCCTCGCCGCCCTGCAAGGTTCAGGAAAGGTCAGAGATGCCCTCTTGGTCTCCATGCCATGCCCCTTCCCCAGCTGCCCCCATCAGGGTGGCTCTGTGGGGCCTCTCCCCATCACAGTCCCAGTTTGGGAAGAGGGAAGGTTGGCCCTGCGTGTGTCCTGGGCCAGAGCCCTCTTCCAGACCTAAATGAGACACGGGAAAATGTCAAACTGTGTAGTGTTTCCTGTAATGCCTCATTCAGCAGCAACATCCAAAATAAACAACAGGGATGCTCGAACAGGCTGCAATCTCCATCAGCGTTTCAGAGGCGGAGACCTGGAGGTGAAGCAGGCACCGGTGCTGCCACAGAGCCCCAGGAGGTTCACACCCCAGCGTGCAGGGCCACCATGATGGCCTGGTGGCTGCCCGGTGGCCATGTCTGAGCCCCCCAGCCAGTGCCCCTGCCCTCGGGGCCTGTAGGGTAATTCCCCGGAAAAGCTTGCTTCAAGGCGTCCTCAGGAGGCACATCGCCGGCTGCGTCCTGCCACAGCCGTGGGACCAGACCGTCCCCTGCTGCCGCATGCGCCGGTGGCTGCTCATTCATCCCTGCAGCCAAAATTGAAATTCGCCCCAAAACTACTTCTTGCTGAGCCTGCTATCACCAGACCTCTAGAGAGGCACTGTCAAACCTGTAAAAAAACCCATAAACTGTAAAAATCTCCTGTTGTGGCACCTCCAGTGGGGACTGGTAGCTGGTGGTTGTGCTGGAGGGGAAATAGCTCCTCCCTCCTTGTGTACCTCCACCATCCTTGTACCTCCTCCCTCCTTGTACCTCCTCCCTCCTTGTACCTCCTCCATCCTTGTACCCGCGTCCTTGCACCTCCCCTGGCCCTGCCCCAGGTGGGTACCAGCAACATGGGCAGGGTGAGCAGAGAGAGCAGTGTCCTGGGGCTTGTTCCAAAGCCACCAATGGACTTTGGGACAGTGCTTAACCAACAGCTTCTTGAGTTGGCCACTGGTTGCAGGAAAACATCGGCCACTCTGGCGTCCCATCACACACGTGCAGCTTTCTGATGTCTCTTTTTGCAAAGGGACAAGCAGCCCTTGCACGACATCGGCTGGAAAGCCTCACGCTACAGTTATCCATCGCTCCGTCAGGAAATGCTCCCTGGCCCATGGCAGCAAGAGAGATGTAAATCTGGGCAGTGGTTTCCCCAAACCAGCACAGAAACACACTGCCTAATGAAGAGCGAGTGGAAGAAAAAGGGGATAGATAGCTGGCTGTTCGCTGCTGCAGTGGCACGGCTTTCCTCAGGCTAGAGTCTACGTTTCTGTCCTGCTTGTAAGTGGGCTGGGGTGGGCAGACCTCGCTCAGGTTTTAAACCTTGTTGGGGTCATCCTTGAAGGTGCCCGAAACCTGGCTCCTGACTTCAGCTCAGAGAGCCAGGGCCCCAGCCGTGCCGGGCAGGACCCAGCCTCACCCGCCGGCATCGGTCACCCCTTCCTTGTGATGGGGCTGAAACACCCCGTGCTGCTGTCACACGCGCCCCCATGACCCATCTCCTCCCACCCTCCAAATCATGCTGGCACCAGTCACACTTGGATGAATCCCTCCCCATCCTCAGGCACA
>NW_010519029.1:16442-16795 GCF_000687285.1 Phaethon lepturus | reverse complement strand
CAACATCCACAGCCTTCCTCTCATCCACTAGACGTGTCACCTTTTCATAGAACAAGATCAGATTGGTCAAGCAGGATCTGCCTTTCATGAACCCATGCTGGCTGGGCCTGATCTCTTCGTGGTTGTCCTGCACATGCCCTGTAAGCACCCTCAAGATGAACTGCTCCATAATCTTCCCCAGTACAAAGGTCAGGCTGACAGGCCTGTAGTTCCCAGGATCCTCCTTCCGGCCTTTCTTGTAGACGGGCGTCACATTGGCAAGCCTCCAGTCCCCCGGGACCTCCCCTGTTAACCAGGACTGCTGATAAATGAAGGAGAGTGGCTTTTTTATTTGTTCTTCTTTCTCCTTCTCC
>NW_010519029.1:0-16411 GCF_000687285.1 Phaethon lepturus | reverse complement strand
CGGGTGGATCCCATCAGGCCCCATAGACTTGTGGGTATCCAGGTGGCTTAGCAGATCCTTAACTGTTTCCTGCTGGCTTATGAGGAGTTTATTGTTCTCTCCATCCCCGTCTTCCAGCTCAGGGGGCTGAATACCCTGCAGATACCTGGTCTGGCTATTAAAGACTGAGGCAAAGCAGGCATTAAGTACCTCAGCCTTGTCCTCATCCTTGGTGACAATGTCCCCCCCCGTATCCAGTAAGGGATGGAGATTCTCCTTGCCTCTCTTTTTGTTGTTAATATATTTGTAAAAGCATTTTTTGTTATCCTTTACGACCATGGATCCATAGTCACACTGCAGGGAGAGGCATCAACATACCTCTCGTTCATTGCACGGGGTACGGCTACTACTGTAACCACCTCACAGGTCTGAATGGCTTTGTCCAGGATGCGGTGCTGTCAAGATCTGGATGTAGCTACTGATTCCACCCTCTCATTTTACATCACCAGTGTAAAAAATAAATTGAACAAAAACCCAAATGAACACATTTAACAATTGCCTTATTGTTATTGTTTGTGCAAAAAGGACTAATTAGGCTCTAGTAAATTTTTTCTGTACAAGACAAGACAACCTGTGAAATTGGCGCTTGTCAAATTATGCCTAGAAATTAAAGGAAACTATGTTATGCAAAGTGTCACATGAAACACTAGTCCACAGTTTGTTCAAAAAATGCTGGAAAGGATACTCTTATTCTCCCGGTAAGAATCGGGAATAATATTCTCCACTTATCTCCATGACAGAGAGCTCCCGAACAGCCAGTTCAGCAAGCAAACTAAAGCTTGCTCTTTGAAAAAGTTTATTTTGGATACTTCTGGTTTTTAATTACCCAGTTTGGGAAGACTGGAGCTAGTTTTCTCCTCAATATTTGCCACTCTGATTTGCCCAGCCCTAAAAATTACTGATCTTCATTGGGTCCCCTGTGACTGCCAGGACGTCCATGGAGGAGAGTCATTCTGTGAAGGCAACTGCCCAGTCCGATATCATTGATGCTGCTATAGGGTGTTCAGGGTTTTTTTCTGGAATGCTGCCCAGTTGTTTCTGACAAACTGGTTATGTTGCAACCCTACTAATGTGTTGTAACACAATTAAAAATGAGGGGGTTTTGCATCAATTTCTCCCAATTTAGAAACACAGAGCCCTGTCATTTCTTTTGCCCCCAAGGGAAAGTGCATCATGAATTCTACAGATTGCACTACTCAAATGGTAAGTTTTCCCTTTTATTCAGGCAACTAGCCAAGCAACGAAGACTTTCGTATCCAAAAGAACTAATGGCTGTCTCTGTCACCGCTTCCCTTCAATTATTTAGACTTCCCCCACACTTAGGCTGGCTTCCTGCTGGCAGCACTGCAGACTGTGTCTATTAATCATTAACTGTCATTGTGCTTTAAAAGAAGGAAAGTGAAAAATTGCTCAAGAACAAAAATAGACCTTCTCTTTTTTTCCTGACAAATAAATGACAGCTATGTGCTTCCTGGATTTCCAGTGTCTTCAGATACGTTTTCCCTTTTTTCCAAGGAATAATTAACATTCTAGACAAGCAGAGCAAATTGGTTGTTCCCAGTAAGTCCATATTCTAGGGCTCCCTTTTTCCTGTCATATCAAGGTCTGGTAGCTTCTGTTAAAGCTTAGGAGTCCTCCTCTACCACCACCTCCAGATGAATATCAGGAGAACAGTATTATGTTATCCATGTAGTACTGGAGACTTAGCCATGGGTTGGGAAGCCATCTCCTCCAGTGGTAAACCTGACCCTGCTTCACTGCTTCCCAGGAACCCTCCCAGCAGGACACACTCTTAGGCCTCCTCTGTTGTCCTTGCCCAGACAGACCTCTTGTAGACCACAGGCAGGATTTTCCTTTGCAAGAACTTGTTTTCAACAACTCGTTTTCCTAGCAGGTCTTCCTCTTTCTCAGTCGTCTGCTCCTCTGGAAACCGCAGGCACAGCTGAATGCTTGGCTGTGCCAAGACAGACACCGCAGAACGGGAGCATTTCCCCAGCCTTGTGCTTTAAAGATACATAAAGCTCATACCCACTCAGTAAATAGGAAAACACTCCAGCTTCCACTTCAGTATATACTCTCAATTTTGGTTCTTAGAGACTGAAAAGCCACTATAAGCAGAAAATCACATAAAACTGCTTCTATTCACTGCACACTGCTTTGCACTTAGAATAAACTATTGCCACATGTCTGACCCAGTCACTCCAATAAATAATTCATGGTATGTCTCACTCTGATGCTTTCCTGCAGGGTCCAAGAAAAGCAGATTTCAGAGAAAAGAGCATGTCCTATGAAGAAACGGCCATTCGAGTGAGTATAACAAAAATCCTCCTCAAGTTGCAGTACATCCTGCCAGAGACAGAAGTCAGCCGCAGCTGATGGAAGTGAGGCAGATGCGAGGACTCAAAAGAGCTGAATCTGGCCGAAACACTTTGAAGCCAATGAAGAGTTGGTTGGATTGGAACTAAGGAACCTGCTACCTCTTGTCTCATTAGGAATTATATATATGGACTATGCTGTATATTTATATGCTTCCTCTGCATTTTATTCTATTATGGACACCCTGTTAGAGAATGTAAGAACTGAAAGTTTTGTGAAAAACTTTCCAGGCAAAAACACTTTCCATTTAGAAGGCTAAATGTTGACTTTATTCACTGTGATATATTCATTTATTTATCATATGATATTATTATTATTATCACATAGTATTATAATAACATGTTATTAAATGTTCTTAAATATTTTCCATTATATTTGTATTATTATCTTGTAAGAAGTTACCTAAAAATGTCTGGGACTCATAGCTTTAAACGTATTAGCAACACTAGAATGGATGTTGTTAATCAGTTTGGACTAGCCCTGTGTGTGCATACAAGTGTGTTTATGTGCTGCTGTATCATGTAGTCCTCCTCACGCAGTGTGTTTATCACAGCTGTAAGCAGCCAATGCACACGGCTGGGCTGATTCAAAGCATCTTTACTTAAGTTTCATACCAAGTGATTTCATTTTTTCAGAACAGTGAAAAAGAGGAAACTAAAGTTAAAGAAGTCAAAGGTGCTGACTACAAAGGGAGACAATACATTGGCCACATTTTCGATCAAAAAAACATTATCTAGCAGTAGAAAGAAGCTGGAGCAACAGATTAAACCAGGGCCACCTATGGATGGATTGACCACATCAGTGGACAAGGGAAGAGCTACCAATGTCATCTATCTGGAATTCTGCAAGGCCTTTGACATGGTCCCCCACAACATCCTTCTCTCTGAATCAGAGAGAGATGGATTTGATGGGTGGACTGTTAGGTGGATGAGGAATTGGTTGGATGGTCGCATCCAGACGGTAGTGGTCAATGGCTCAATGTCCAGATGGAGATCAGTGACAAGTGGTGTCCCTCAGGAGTCCATACTGGGACCAGTACTCTTTAATGTCTTCATCAACGACATAGATAGTGTGATCGAGTGCACCCTCAGCAAGTTTGCAGATGACACCAAGCTGAGTGGTATGGTTGACATGCCTGAGGGACGGGATGCCACCCAGAGGGACCTGGACAAGTTTGAGGAATGGGCCCATGTGAACTTCATGATGTTCAACAAGGCCAAGTGCAGGGTCCTGCACCTGGGTCGGGGCAACCCCTGGTATCAATACAGGCTGGGGGATGAGGAGATTGAGAGCAGACCTGCCAAGAAGGACTTGAGGGTACTGGGGGATGAAAAACTGGGCATGAGCCAGCAATGTGTGCTCGCAGCCCAGAAGGTCAACCATATCCTGAGCTGCATCAAAAGCAGCATGACCAGCAGGTCAAGGGAGGTGATTCTCCCCTTTGCTCTGCTGAGACCCTACCTGGAGTCCTGCATCCAGCTCTGGAGGCCTCGGCATAGGAAAGAGATGGACCTGTTGGAGAGGCTCCAGAGGAGGCCACAAAAATGATCAGAGGCATGGAACAGCTCTGCTGTGAGGACAGGCTGGAAGAGTTGAGCTTGTTCAGTCTGGAGAAGAGAAGGCTCTGGGCAGACTTTATTGCAGCCTTCCAGTACTTAAAGGGGGCTTGTAAGAAAGATGGGGACAGACTTTTCAGCAGGGCCTGTAGTGACAGGACAAGGGGCAATGGTTTTAAACTAAAAGAGGGCAGATTTAGACTAGATATAAGGAAGAAATTTTTCCCAATGAGGGTGGTGAAACACTGGCACAGGTTGCCCAGAGAGGTGGTAGATGCCCCGTCCCTGGCAGAATTCAAGGTCAGGTTGGACGGGGCTCTGAGCAACCTGGTCTAGTTGAAGATGTCCCTGCTCACTGCAGGGGGGTTGGACTAGATGACCCTTAAAGGTCCCTTCCAACCCAAGGATTCTATGATTCTATGATTCTACAATCCTTATTCCTGATCTTTCAATTGCACAGGAATTAAGATGGTACAATTTAAATAATCAGTAATAATGCACAAGAATGCTATTTCTTTTCTAACTACTGAAGAAATACAAATTCTGAGGTCTGCCTTTCTATAGATGAGGAATACTTTCTACTCTTGTTTTCTGGAAATATCAACAGAAAAAGACTCTAGTTTGTGCTACTTTTTAGCTAGGTCTACATTAGCAATTAGTGTGGACCAAAAGTAGTGCATCTGTAGAGCAAAACTGTTGATGCAAAGGTTTTGACACTAACAGCACACACAATTTAGGTTTTGATATTTTACTTTGGATTATCTCCAGTCTGACCCCATGGGCTGAATGCTACCGTATGATGCCAGCCAAAACCCACTAAGTAGGGACAACTGGGAGAGACATCTCAAAGGTGTGCTTCAAGCCAAACTGAATATGGATCCACTTCCCTGTACCTTAGTGGTGCCTGCCTTTCTGCTGATGTCACTTCTGGGTGTCAAAATCAATTTGCACCAGAGAAGAAAATCCAATTCTCTTCTTCAGCATCCACTAGGTTGTTAACTATAACACAGATGTTTATTTGCAAGGGAAAGCAGGGCAGATGGGACAAAAAAATATCAATTTAAGTATCCATTAAGACATTAATTAAATTATAGCATAGGTATGATAGCAAATCAATTTGCACTTAAGAAAACTACAGTTAATTAAACCTAATCCTGTTTATCTGGAATACACATAAAATGAAATTTTTACAACTAAGAGAAAAAATTAACTCCATTGACCTTAGTGCCTCCTGAAAGTACAGCAGGACTCTGAAATGCAACAGCTGTAAGGTGCCACCTATTTCTATATTGTTGCAAAATGTCACCAAAGCCCTTAAAAGTACGTAAGTAAACAGCTTTATGCATTTCACTGTGATAGCTAACTAGCTTTGTGAGTAATAAACCTGTGAGATTAAAGTTTGAGAGACTTCACCATTGTCAGACATTTTCAGTGCTGTTTTCTCTGAACAGTCAT
This sequence comes from Phaethon lepturus, assembly GCF_000687285.1. Lineage (NCBI taxonomy): Eukaryota > Metazoa > Chordata > Aves > Phaethontiformes > Phaethontidae > Phaethon > Phaethon lepturus. The sequence goes on along the minus strand of NW_010519029.1, from coordinate 10,985 downwards.
GGCATCATTGCACTCTGAAGGCACAGCCAAGTTATTTGCTCAACGGATTATTTGGCAGCGAGCTTTTATCTTCTGAACAGCTCGGCTGCCCATTTCCTCCAGAGAGCAGCAAGCAAGCTCTGTGACACCCTTAATATGAAGAATGAAACTTTAATTCTTTCCTAAATACAGGCCACCCGTATGTCAAGAAGCCTCTGCGCTGCTGGCTTCCCAAAATATGGCCAAACCGTGGCCACATTACTGGCCAAGCAGCTCCGCAGAGGGGGACAGGCCCAGCAATGCAAACACCCTCCGCACCTGGTTTGAGTTCCTAAGGTTTCACACAGGAATTTTGTGTCTTCAGAGAAAAATGGTTGATCTGAAAAGCTCAGTTTCAGTGCTATACCTGAAAACAAAAGTAGAAAAAAGAACACTTAATACAAACACGCTGTCCCAGGAAGCAGTGTCATGAAAAATTCAGTACTCGCATAAAAGACACTGCTCCTCAAGGGAACCATGAAGTGGAAATCACTGAGGAGGTGTCATGGTAACTTGTAACGCCTATCTGCTCTCACTGATTCAATGCCACGGGACGAATTTAGCACAGGATGTGGATCAAAATGCTATTTTCCAGGTGAAAAGCTAAATGACGTCTTAGGCACTTGCATTACGAGAGTACCAAAAGCAATCCTCTCAAGAGTAGTAGATTGAGGTCCACTGTCCTGCCAAACTCTGACTTGGTAAATAAGATTATTTCAGTTTTTTTAATTAAATTCTTCTGTTTTAAGGATCACAACCACTGAAATCTGTTAAGACATCCAGTCCTGGAGAGTCTCATGCCTATGTTATCCTCATGATCTCTAATGCTTCCAGTACCGCTGTGATGTGAGGAAACACTACAGGTTGTACCTTAGCTGCCTCACAGCTTACAAATGAGGAAATTATGCATATAAACTTACTGCTAAAGCTATTTGACAGGCCTGCGAATTAAATCCACGTCTCCTGACCCTCTTTCCGTACCTCATTCAGTAGACAGTTGCCTCAGTAACTTGAAGAGGATACATAACATGTGTCTGGGGCAAAGAACACCTGAAAGGAAATCTATTTTACTTAGTTACATACTATTACACACCATAACACATTTTTTTCAACACCCAATAACAACCTAAAGCCTGAATACTTTGTACAACACTAAAAAGCCACTGAATTACTGTAGGCATGAGAATTTGTGGGGTGAATATGCTCAATGACACCTTGAAGCAGATCAGGCCACCCATAACAGTAGGTAGCAAAAATAGCCAACAGCCTTATCCCATCTGGCTTGTAGGGAATCATCTTCCTGACTCAGATTTGGCAATTTTTGTAACTGTGTGTGCCCAAGCAAGATACAACCTAGCACGAAGCAGAGGCCTTCTTCCCAGCTCTAGCTATGCTCTGTCTCCTACTGAAACCAACAGGAGTACTTGCGTCCTTGGAGGAAGGCACTTTTCCTCAGCTTGCACAATTTTAATGTGCTTTCATGAACAAATTAAATGCTCCCAGTTGCTTTCATTCTTTCTTCTTTTTTTCATTCTTTCTTTTTTTTTAACCAGAAAAAGAGTAAGAACTGAACTTGAGTTTCAGTCACTTGAACTGAGATTCAAGAATTTGGGTTTTGGTTCTTCAAACATTGCTGAACTGTCAGTCAGCATCTCCAAGCCTCACTTCTGTCAATAGAAGAGGGCCACAAAAGAGCCAGTAAAGCAAGTTCAGGCACTCCTATTTCAAAACAAGAGGGCATCTATTACTTTTAGAGGTTTTTGTGGGTAATTGGACACCTTAAAGCAAAGCTTTTACTTAAGAGAGTCATTTTTATAAAAGATTTAAAGCTGGCCAACTGGTTTCAGTTGGCATCCAGACAAACAAGAGAAAACCGTGTCTCTTGGAAGACCAGCCACCAACTCTCTTATGCAGGAAAACTAAAAAAGGAGCGACGGCACCCATCAGGCAGCTCAGCCAACAGGAAATATTACCTCACACGTTCAGCACGCTTACCTGCTCACAGAACACTGGGCAAAGAGCGAGTCAGAGGCCTGGTGCCTGGGGTCAGCAGCCGGTGAGTGTCGGGGCATTTTCTGTCTGGTGCCTGCTGCTGCTCACATCTAGCCCAAACACGCAGATGTTCTTCAGAAGAAAAACACAAAAGGGGCTGGTACATGAGCTCACCCTGACAGCGACCTTCGATAGGACTGTCCAGCTGGGAGCTCTGAAGCATTTTTGTATCTGCTGGTTTATACGTTACCTACATTGATGAAAGGGCAGGTTCTGATGCCATTCTTTACAATAAGCAATGAATAACTTATAAAAGGGACTTGCTGAATTATTTAAATGGCTTACCAAATATGATTAACTGCCAAAAATAGCTCTACACTATTCTTGCTTCTGTAAAAAAAAAAAAAAAAATCATTTTACAGCAGCGATGACCCAAATGACAGATTGTATTTGGGGATAAAGATTATTTCAAATTAAAATTCACCCTTGAATGATGATAGTTGTCTTCATGATTCTTCAGCAAATGTTTTTACATTCAGGCCGCCTAAGGGCCTTCATAACACTTCAGAGCACAGCACTGTACAACTGTGGCACAGCAATGGTTGCAAAACATGTCTATGATGGCATTTGGTAATAAGGTACTCCACGCTCCATCGACTTACAGAAATCAGTATTAGCAACAGTAGACTAGAGACAGAAATCCACTGCCATCATTTCTGTGGCAGAACAACCAGACTCATGCAGAGAAACTCCCTTTTGCTCTCAAACGCTTGTCTCAAAGATTAAGTACTTTGTTCTGGACTTGGAGCAGGTGGAGAGCTTCCTTTTCCCCCGGCATAGCTGCAGTATCAATTCGAGAGACGGATGAAAAATGATGGCATATACTAAATACGACTAAAAAAAAGTGATGGCTACTTTTTTCAGAACACCTGCAGGTAAAATAAAGCTTAGCAAGTTGGGGTTTTTTTCTTTCTTAGCACTAAGACGACAAACTAATGTTGTTGTTATAATCCCGCTCCCCTGGGTCTTCATATGTCTGAAGTAAACTTGACATGTCAATAAATCCCATAAAATCACATTAATGGAGTGTAAATGGCTTCATTTTCTATTAGCACAAAACATCAGAGAGTAATGATTTTATTTTCCATGCAATGTGCACAAATAAATAAATGCGCACACACACACATATAATCACATTGTTAAGCTTTATTCATCAGCAACCTTGCAGCATGAATATTTTGACTCATCTGTTTAAAATTCACTTGCCACATGTGCAGCAGGTGTAGTTCACTTAGAAGAGGAAAACACTCATAAAATCCTGCACAGCAGATGGCCCTCTCCTAACTCTGCTGCAGACATGTACATACCCAGTAGGCTCAGCCTCTCCCTAATTGCTGTTTCGAATACGATTCCAAGATGACTTGCCATAACAATCTACGCAAAAGCAGCGGCACAGAAACTTGGAGAGACTCACAGAGAAACATCTCAGCCTTCTGCCTCTCCTCCTCCTTTACTTTCTGGTTTGTATTTGGACTGCATTTCCTCAGAGGGAGTGCAATGTGCATCTTCTTTGCTGCCATAAGCAACTTCTAGACCCAGAAGTCTTTAGGTCCATCTCCAATTCACCATATGGAACTTTACCATGCTTGTCACCACTACCAGCACATATCTTTAAAGACTGAAGCTCCTTTTTACTGTCCTAGGAGAAGTGTCTGTCATGGGCAGGGGCCATCCCACCATCCCCAGTGATGGGAAGGAGCAGAGCAGGCAAAGGGGAAGGGAAGGACTTAAGTGAGATGGGGAACTGGGGAGCAGTGGAGATGAAAACAGCTGTGCAAAGTCACGAACCCTAGAAAGCACAGGGACAGAAGAGCTGAGAGTGAGTGGTTGGCCAAAGAGATGAGGACAAGGTGGAAAAAAAAATGAGCGACACTGAGTTTGCACAAAAAGAGTGTAATGGGAAACTAGGACCAGTAGCTAAAAGAGGGGGAAAAAAAGGTGGTGTGCACCAGAAAGAGACAGACACACCAGACAAGAATCTGGGAAAAGGATAAAAGGACTGGGTAAGACAAACTGAATGGGATAAAGAAATGGAGAGTGAAGTAGGATAGAGCCCCTAGGGAAGCAGACTACGCATGTGGGAAGACTGTGATGGTGGGCTGAAGAGAGAAATTAGAGCTTACTGAAGAAGTTGAAAACACATGGGAGCATATTTTGCCTGGTTTGGTGTAACTATGGATAATCTTTAAGGATGATGCAGGACCGTAAAACAAAGCAGATTGCTGACTTATTTTTAGCTGACGTTGGGAGATGCAGGAATGAGGCAAGGAATTACAGAAAAAGAAAAGATCATTCCATGGCTAAGAAAGTGAATGTTGCTCCAGAGGGGGAGGGAATTACATTCCATCCTGGCTTCCACCATAGATTCCTTAGGACGCTAATTAAGCCATTTAAATTTTTCAGGGGTGGTCATTAATTCTAGGTTCTTCATTTGCTGGGTACCTGACTTAGAAGTCTGAGGGTTAAAACACAAAAATGCTGAACACTCCTAGCTACAACTGTGAAGCTGAGAAAAGTTGTGTATCTAGGACCAGTTACTACGGTCCTTGGCATCTCAGAGAGGACGTACAAAATTAACAGATACTTTAGGTCTTAATTTTCCTGTGCTTCAGTAGAACAAGTATACTTCAATAAGGAAACTTTCTCTGGCTTAGGTGTTCTTCAGATTCTGGAAGTGCTTATATACCTACTACCTTGGGAAATGACATGGAAGAGCTCAGGGAAAAAAGACTGCTGCCGTCTTCTAACAGGGTCTGATCAGTGAACAGAATCATGTCACTGAACACACATTGACTAACAGTTGCACACTGTTCCTTAAGTGAACACCCCTCTTTTCTGCATTGAGTTATGTCAAGGGATGGTAAAACAGAGTTAATTAAAGATTGCTATAACGTATATGTGCAACAGGGTAACATTGAAAGCTATATGGGCAAATTTGAATGGCTAACTTTGAAATCCTACTATTGCATACTCCCAGTGTGAATTTAGCAATCCATCGGTCCTTGCATGCCTTTTGAGTGTGTGCGTGTACATGTGTGTATGCACCTATCCTTGGGGAGAGTACATCTATGTATATGTGCAAAAGAACACTAATTCTGTATGAGGAAACAGGTTTCTTTTAAGCTTCCAGTAGAAACTAAGACAAAAATAATTTCCATGCCTTCATCATGTTATTTTAGCTGCAAAGAACCTTTCAATCAAGTGTGACATAAGAGATAAAAATAAAGACGTGCTGTAGCCACTTAAAACATTTTAAGAGAAAAGGCTATGTTTGTCTTGCTAGTTTTCAAAGAAAACAGAAAAATTTCTAAAAAGAAAAAAAAAACCCAAACAAAACAAAAGAAACCCACATTCAACCCTCTTTCATTTCCAGACCATTGTCATTCCAGGGGTTAAGGCAGATTCCTGGTGGTACACTGTTTTTAGGATAAAGTTGAATTCCTTGTGCCAATGCCAGCTGGCAAATAAGACTGGGACTTGGAGATGAGCAAAATTCCCACTACCTTCAATTAAACTTGTGCCCAGTTTCTACTTAAGATCAGGACAGCTGCTTTTGTACCTAGATAAGTATGTATATACAGACTTTTGAGAAGAATTACATATACCATAGGCTTATTTGAGTAGTCACCACTGACAAGAAGTTTTGTATCCTTAAAATTTCAGGTAAATGAAAACTTACGCGAACACTCCCAAAATTCAAATCTATTCACAACAAATAGGCCTAGAGAAAACAACCCTGGAGCTACATCACTTGTACAATCCATATTCTTTTGAGTAGAAATTCTTTTATAACACATATTCCATATTGTATATTCAAAAGCTAAACAGCAAAAAGAGAAAAAGAAAACTTTTTTTATCATTAATTGTGCAGAGAACATGGAAAAGTTACCAGGATTTCATTACAGGCTCACCCACAGGAAAAATGCATTCCTGGACTAAAAAACCCACACAAACTCAAGGTTGTTCTTGTTTTATGAAACCAAACCCTACCTAGTTTAGCATCCTCTTTTGGATGTAGTAAACTGGGTGTTTCAGAAGAAGTGGAAGGACATTTCTGTGGGACAATGTGCCTCCCATATGTCTCCTCTTGATGTGATGCAGTGATTAACTGAAGTTGCAAAGTCTAATGATATTTCCAAATTCTAATTACTTATGATGATTCTATATTGTATTTTTTATAATCCATATACATTTCCTACCTGCTGTTAAGGATCTCGATCTCTGGTGAAGGCTGACCTACCAGTGCTTTCAGTGTATCCCTTCAGATAATACAATAAACCTAACAGTGAACCTAATGCAAACCAATACAGTGTCATCTCTCAGACCTTGCAGTCAGCTCACAAAACTCTGCTGCTCCCAGTAGCCCCTCTGAAGAGCAGTAGAGCAAAATGACCATCACTCTGGACAGGCTCTCTGTTGCAACTGATAACCATGTCATCTGTGAGACTGAAGGCTAGTGTCAAGTCTATCTATTGGCAAAGCCTGAAACAGCAACCTATTCACAGCATGGAAGAGATTCATCCCAAAAGCCTAGACCAAATGCAGCGAGGGGAGAAAAAAAGAAAGGAAATAAACATTTTTAGCACTCAAATCTGGGTAGAAAATGGAAATCTACATCAAGTTAATTAACTGAGCCCTGAAATGGCTGTAAAAGGTCCTTATAGGAACCCAGTAGCCATGTAAGATTTGCTAAGACATCTCATATTTCTTGCAATCAGTTTCTTGACATAAATATAAACCCAGTAAGTCTAGGCAGCCTGTCACTCCTAATTTGCAAGGATAATAATAGCAGGGGTTTTTTTTAAGTGAAGCATGAATTCTGTGAGCTCTCTAGTCTCAGCACATCTGCCCTTGCTCTCCTGCCAATCCAACCACCCCAGCAAAAGTAATACAGCACTGTCAAGAAAAAGGAGTAGAGAAGGAACACAGAAAGTTTCTCCCCTCAGTTTCAGCCGCAGCAAGCTCAAGCAGAGACAAGAACAAATAGATGGGATGTTCAAACAGCAGGTCCATGGCCATGGTTCCCCTGGTAAGGAGCTTGCTCATTCTCAGCACCTCAGTAGCTTGACGCCTTCGGGGACGCACCAAGTCCTCATTAAACAGGCAGAAACAGGCACAGAGTCACAGGGTCTCTTTCTTGCTTAAAATGTGATTTTATTGCCTCCTTTTGTCTGTCGCTCTAGGCAACTACCTGCTCCGACTGCTCCTAAAACTGGGCCAGCTTGCTAGGGAGCTGCAAAAAAACACTCAGCTCTAAGTTAGTATTCAGTCAGAAGATGTAACTCCACACAGGAGTCTTTTAGCTTCTACGTGAAAACAGAGATGACGGTCAATTTGATGACCCTTAAACTTTGATTTTTGACCTGATCTTAAAACTTTGCCTTCCCAATTCCTGCAAATAGCTACTGTTCTGGAAAGAAGACAATAGGAAAGCTGAACATGCAGCCCCTGGCAGAACCAGGCTCTAAACACCTGAGGAGAACTGATGGGTATTTTAAGTACCTAGGTCATACCTCTGTGGCTGTATTTTAGTGCAGGGCAAAACACTTCACTTAAAAGATATTAAAAAAAAAACCCTTCAGCTATTATGACCCCATCACATACTTAGTACAGGATTTCCAAAAGTGCTAACTACAGGTATGCCTTCACTTCAACAAAATTACTGAGATTGTCTCCACTGATTGCAGTGAGACTGAAATTAGACCACTACCAAGCACTTTTGCATACGCCACAATAGGTATTAAAGTATTAAAGCACGTATGAACAAGAACATAAATTTAGCTTACAGACAGAATATATTTGTTTCTCACAGTTAAGTTTGCATCACAAGACTGCCTATAGCGTATCACTCAGGTTACTTCCCAAGCTCTTCAGGCTATTAGATCTGATCTATAATGCTCATTTTTATACAAAACTGGACTCAGAATGACATGTCTCAGAAAGCTGTGTGTAAACCGCAAAACCCTATTTCATGCTGGATTTAAGCCAAACAACTTGGTGCATTTTTTATTGATCTCCATGGATTTGGATGAGCACTACTGAGCTACACTTCATACCTCCAGTGTCCTACCATTTCCTGTGGGACTGCTCAAGAGGTAAAGCACTACTCTATCTGAATTACAGCAGGATCAGGCCATCAGGAATAATTGCTTTTACTCCTGTGTTTTACCAAGGGATGCATTCTGTAATTTCATTTAAATATATCTAAACTGGGAGGAAATGAGGCCAGAATGATAACCAAGAAACATTCAGATAAAAGGGAAAAAATGTACTGAATGCATGCAAGTAAAGATTCCCTGCTACTTTACAGATTTATGTTTTTTCTGCATCAAGCTACTAGCCCTCTTTATATGAAGTCACTCACAGAATTACAGAACTTGTTCTGTTCCTGTTCAGCACAAGGACACTTCTTGCATTAACTGTAATGACAGACACTAAAGATCTGCTCCAAGTACAGTAAAGTCAGGGTGAAAGTTTGGGGATCAGGCCTTCAGGCAATGCTCTGCAATCCTTTCTTAGAGGATGAGAATCTCTGCGCAGGTGGCTTCCACATGACTAGTTTGAGACTCAAATATAGACACTGATTCTAAAATATCACTTCTAAAATAGTACATTTTGCTAAATGAAAAATTTACAAAATTTGTTATTCAATATGAAACAGGATAATTTTGATGTACACTTTATAATGCACACAGCAGTACCCTCTTTATGATTTGTGTTTGGATTTACATTACATTCTTTGATCATCTTTATTTTTTTGTTGAATTACCAAAACTTTTTTTTTTTTCATTTAAGAAAAGCTACCAACTAATCTCCAAACCGACTTAACCCAGAGTGCTTTCATACTGATAAAGTCTCAGGTAAAGCAATAAATCAGTTTCTCTGTAATAATTTCTTTATCCTCTCCATTTCAGCCTCACTGTACTTCATTCCCAGCATTTTACATTCACAGGCACTGAATCTAAGGATGTTGAGCTCCAAATGCAGGCAGCCTGAAGCCGGACAGCTGAAGAGATTACCACTCTGAGGCACCTGTCCACTTCAGCTCTCGCAGAGGTGGCAGCTACCGTGACAGGATGCTGAGTCATGCATAAAGGCAACCCAGTTTACAGGTCAAAACAGCCATATAGATCAGCACAGGTTCAGAACTGCATAGTGGGAGCCTGCAAGCTGCACGGACTAGCTGCTTCACATGCAACTACGCCTGCCGCAAGAGCGGCAGCACCCAGGCAACAAAAAGACAGTGTGACCCGTCGCAAATGATAGGCCCTGTCTCATTTCATTCCGACCGGGTTCGCGAGGCAATATATTCAGTTAAAAGCTGATGCTGTTGTCAACGCTGTCAAAGACAAAAGTCTAAAAGAATTCAACTGATGCAAAGTCAAGTTTTCAACTTAGTAAAGATGACTGCCAAACAGGAGTCTTAAAAAAACCACTGCATTATGACTGGCATGGTAAAGAGGTAGATCAATGAGCCTCACCTTCCAAAGAAGCTATCTGAGAAATTAGTTAATGGTAATACTAAGGCAGCAGCAATATGAAGTGAGAATCTTTACAACCTTACATTACATTTAAGAACTGCCTAGTACTTTATGCTGGAGAAGGAAAGGAGATAGCCCAGCTGAGAGTTAGCCCCAGCAAAGTACGTAAGATGTAATTCAGCCTACACTATAAATCATTTCCTTCATGCATTCATTAATTGTCTGCAGCCTCAAGGAGCTGCTTTTCAGCTCCGTATTAGGGAAATTACCTGTTCGTGTACACAAGCCAGAAAAAGGCGCATCTAAGCCCACTGGCTATGCAAAGGGCAAGTGAAGTGCAAATAAGACCAACAGTTTCGTAAGCAGTGACATATATGAAACCTCATTTCCTAGGGAACTGCATCTCATGACTGTCAAGTTTTTTAACCAATTTATACCAAAGCTCCCCACTTGTCTTAAATAGAGGAACAGAGAATCCAGAGAAGAGAAATACGCAGGTGTACCACAAAGGCTTCAAGTGAGGTTTGCTCCTTATTGGACACTATAGAAACCTAAAGGAATACACATTTTGATTGAAAGGGGGATTTCCCAATCCCTAGGCATTCAGTTCCCATGACAGTGGCCCAATCTCTCTGTCCAGTGTTGACATTTTAATATTAATGGTGGAAAGGTACACTCCGGATTTTTCCTCTTTTGCAGATAAGCACGCTCTCCCCTGTCCAGCTGTGTTCAGAGAACTCACGGGAATGTTATCTCCTTGAGAATTAGTATCTTAAAATTTGCCCCTCTGTTTTATTTAGTTGAAATCGGCACAAAATTTATGGGGTGCAGAACTAATAAAGCAACAGCAAGCAAACAGCAATAAGATTACTCCCTTATACTCACATGCAAATACCCATGGAATGCAATTTGGCATATGCCTTATTTCTTTAAGAAATCAGGATTAAAAAAAACAATCTGCTCAGCACCACTTAAGGAACCCATCTGGCTGTCACCTTCGTTTCTGAAACCGAGCTGAGCAGTTTGCTTTTGCCTACTTTAGTAGCGTTACCTCCCTGACAGCCAGATCAGCCTCCCCTGTCGCCGACACTGCTTGCCGCGGCGGGCAGGGACCGCAGGGGAAAGCAAGCGGGTACCGAAAGGGCAGGGAGGAGGAAGCCCTCAGCTCTTAAACACTGTGTATAAAGACAAGATAAGGTTGTTTTACAGACATTATACAGTGTACTATGTATTTAATATGTGTAAACACCCAAAGCGGCTCTGGATCAGCACATGACACAGCCTGTATGAGGTACCACCCGCGCTGAAGACTTTAATCTCCAGCCTTTTAAGCACGCAGAAACATCCGCAAACCCCTCTGAGACTGCATCTTCCTCCCAAAAAGGCATTCTCCTGTCCGACAGACCCCTCGGGCTAACTGAGGCCCCGTGCCCA
>NW_010519028.1:7373-12879 GCF_000687285.1 Phaethon lepturus | reverse complement strand
TTACAGAGATAACTCACACCATGTCACCCAACAATGATACATGAAAATGCTACATAAACCCGTCTATCTGGTGCTCTCGATTTATCTTTCTGCCTCTCTATTTATTTCTTCCTCCAGCCTATCGCTTGGTACCGTGCAGGATCTGGAAATGCCAGCTGCTGAAAATGCAATTTGTTTTGATTCACCAACATCTCCCAAAATATCTCCGTGACCTCTTGAATTTCTTTGCAATGAATTATGATAATGATGATTTTTATTTATATTAGCAAACTGCAGTAGCTCAGCATGGCCAGCAAACATACAAAAAAAACCCCAAACCAAATATACATACATTAGGGATTTTTTAAATTAACGAGGCCTTAAAACAGTATCAAACAGGGGTGGCTTTTCTCTCGTCTCCTTTTCTAAAAGGCATCAGTACCAAATTTCTACCCTAATTATAACAATGCTGCTCCTAATGAAAGAATTCATTTGCCTTCTCTAATCAGCTGGCTGGCTTCGGAAATTGCAGCTGATCAGTGTGGAGGAGGGGCTGCAAGAAAGGTTTGGAGGAGGCAACTCACAGTTTCCAAGGTACCTCAGAAATTAGGAAGCCACATCCACAGGAGCTGTAAACTGATGGTGCTGCTGAGAACCACCTGGCAATGCTGGTCTGCGCCTCCCTGGGAAACCTGACTCCGAAGTCCTGGAGACCCTCCTGCCCCTGTGCAGCCCCACTTTGCTTCCAGGAGGGGGAATCGTGAGCCGCATCCAGGGGTGGAGAGGAGAAAACGCTGCTGATGAAAAGTGACTTCAAAGCAGATTAGTCTGTTCTTGTTTCTTTTTTTTCATGGGGAACAACAGAGATGCTGAGCCAAAAAGGTGGCTTCTCCCAGTCCCTGGAAGGCCACAGGCAGCAGAAGCGCAGGCTCTGGGAAGCCCTGGGGATCTGGGGTATTTCTGCTCGTGCGCGGGGCTGCGAGCCACGCGCAGCGTGGTGGGACTGCAGGCTGCGTGCTGGTACCTGTGCTAACTAGGGACTGACTTTCTCGCTCCCACACTGCTTTTGAACAAGGAGCAATGGGTCTTCGGGGGGCTACGTGTGGGATAGCAGTGTGTCCCCCCTCACTTAACCCTTTCTCCATCCGTCCCATCGCAGCAGCACTCTGGGTCTTGCACTTCGCAGACTGCACCCTGCAGCAGAGGTCTCAGGACGAGCTGCTGGGAGGGGGCCTGGGACAGCCCCCAGCTCTCCCCCTCCTGCTATAGGAACCCCCAGCACAGTCCCCACATGCCCAAACAGTCCTTACGCCAAGCTCCACCCAGGTGATTTGTGAGGGCATGGGAGCTGCAAACTGGGGGAGAATAGGTATAATGATAACCATATGAGTCCTTTAACACTTTTCAGGACCCCTGGGTGCTGATCTGCCTGAACAGAAGCTGAGCATGTATCACCATGCCTGAAGGCTTAAAATGGTCAGTGGGTGTTAGCAATGTCTCATGATTAACTCATTCCATCAGTGACTAGCGACAAAAGCCCTCATAACACGATGAAGGCTGTCTCAGGGACATGGTCCAGAGGTCTTGGGTGATGCAGTTCTTCACATGGCCCTGGCTTGGACCCACTTTCTGCTGCCAGGGAAGTCACTCACGCTCTGTGTGCTTCTGCTGAGTAATGTTGTAATCTGTAATGATGACATTCAGTTTAGTACGAGGCGTTAGGATATCTCACATGGACCACCACACCTCAGGTTTCTGGTCTTGTAGGTGCAGTCACAGCAAAGCAGTATGGAGCCACCTCCTACACTGGAGGAAACTCAGAATTTCCACAACCAAACAAGCTGTTCTTAGAGTCTCATGCTTATGTACAAAGACTTACTCAACAGGAAAAAGCATCAGGCAATGTGGGACCAGTTCCAGTGTACGGATAACTGGGTAGTCATAGGAGCAACTGGAATTTAAGCCCTGCTCTTACAAAGCCTTAGGAGAGCAGAGAATTTGCTGACTGGTGGTCCAAATGCTCCTGACTGTGAGGCTGATTTTGTCGGGCGGGATGTAAGCTTAGCTGCATGCACCAACCTTATGCTACCAAGCAGCACAACAGAAAGTGCCAGGGTTGTGTAGCTTTGTATGGAGAACTTGCCCAGCAGGGTGTTGATCACAGAAAACATGGGCCTTCTTGAGCCTTGGGACATGAGGAGATGGGGGTTTTAATGTCCCAGTCACTGATAATTTTTCCTTTCCAGTCTGCAGTCTGCACTGCTCTAGGATGGAGTCAATGCATAGACAGAGATCTGCTCCTACTTGTGGGCCTGAATGTCTAACGGGGCCACGGAGGCACCAGCAGGATCTGAGGTTACCAAGCAAGCTCAAAGATGCAAAGTAGAGTGTTGCTCTCACTGCAGTCAGATCACTACATCTATGAAGAAAGACCCTACCGTTGCAGGTGCCATGTACCTTCCTGGCAGTCTTCACAGTCCATGATTTACAAACCAAAAAGTACCTTAAGTTTGGCCATGCCTGGGCAGGGTAAGATGTTGTATCCCAACCTCCCATCTGACTCCTCAGCAATTCTCCATCCTGCTCTGTCCTCTCAGATCACTGCAGTGTGGGAGTTTGCAGACTCATTGACACAAGCCCTTGTCTCATGTTTTCATAAGTTTTTGGGAAGTGCAACAGGAGCGACTGGAGCAGGAGCTCTGAGAGTGAATGGGTGGAACCCAGCAGCTCTGGATCAGCTCTGGACAGGCGTTGAGTCCGGGATGATCAGGTGTTGAATGTGATCACTGATGTTTCTAGTAAGAACAATGCAACTCTTTTGCTGTATGGTGAAATCAGCAAAAGCCCCAAATAACCCAAATATAGCTGAACTACCAGCACTGCCTCAAAATGCATGTTTACCCCTGGGTCACTAGCACAGACATAGTATGGACAAGTGTAGAGTATAAGCAACGTTCTTGTAAGACACAAGCAAAAGGGCACAGCCTGCACTGAGGAAAGACAGAGATTGGCCAACAACCCAAGTGTGTGTATGAACACTGCAAGTACACACGGGCACAGTGTGGTTCTCGGCTCCTCCTACACAGGAGATACACAGGTATCTCCTCCCAGGTCACCCTCCAAGAAGATCTCCTCATGGATCTGCTTATATCTGAGTGTTGCTTGTCATGCCCTGGGCGATATCAAATTTTCCTTCAAGTTACATGGTTGCCAAGTTGCAGACTTGCTATGACTCAGGAAGACCATAGCCTTTCACACCATCTCCTGTCATTGAGAAGAAAGGTCTCAGTGGCTTGTACTGCACTTTTTACCCAGGAGGAACATCTCCTCACCATCATATCAGGACCCAGCAATGCTGGGGATTGGCTGGCTGGGATAACCTGAGCCTCACCAGGGCATATTGACTTTTTTCTAACCATCAGGTACAATAATGTCTAAACAATATTTTATTATCACCATAGTAATGACAACACAAAGCAGCTGGAAACTGGCCTGCAAGAAGAGAGGTCCCAGAGACGAGTTAGGAAACAGCGCCTGGGCAGGTGGTACCGCATCCAAAATACTGTCCCTTGGCTGTTCCCTCACCCCTGGGAAACACCCAGAAGCTCCACACAACCCCATGTAGGGTGTTCATGGTAGAGACCATGTAGAGTGGTCCTCATAACACATACCCACAGGTGCTGCATCGGCATGCACACCAGCACTCTCGCATACCTGTGCACTTACAAGGACCCATCCCCGGCTGGGCACACGCAGCTGCGCTCCCGGCCCTCCAGTGCATGCAGGGCTGCGGGGCTCGCTGGCTCGGGGCAGCGCTGTGCAGCCGGCGAAGGCAGGGGATGAAGGATGCTCACATGCCGAAGCCGTCAGCGCCATGGGTGCTCATGTGACAGTCGCAGGGTATCTGTTTTCCCTTCAAGGGTATAAATGCTGTCTTCAGAACAGCACATTCCCCGCCACCGCTAATGAAAACACATGGTGCATTTATGCAAAAGCTCCTTCTCATTCTTGGTAATGACATTGGTGGTGGCAGCTCCTGTCTCCTCCTGCTGCCTCGCTCCCTCCCAAGCACCCTTGTCATTTCCCTTCCCTTTATCGACAGCCTTTAATGGGATGAGTCTTTTGCCAGCAGAAAGGAGCCAATGTGTTCTCAGCGGCTGTCAAAGGCACTTCGACTGCATAAAGAGCCTCCCATGTGGTCTCACAGTTAAAATATATATACATACAACAGACAAAACTGTCACCAATGTGCCAGAACCATCATTAGCACTTGATCTTCTTAGCACAGAGGACATGCCTCAGCTAGTTATTTTCATCCTAAATCCTTTTTTCCTGTTTTCGTTTTATTTTGGGAACTGGGCTGGGGAAGGGTGCTTTATTTCCCCTACACCACATGGAAGAAACAACACAGACCTGGTGGGCACATTATGTTCTCAATAAGGAGCTGTGGCATCTCTATGAGATGCTTTTAGAAAGCGTCAGACAACCTCCCAACCTGCCTACCCCCCTGCCACCCGTTGATAAACTTTAGATGTGAATAAGCTAGCCGGGAAGTGCAGGAAAGGGAAAAACTACACAGCATCAAGAGGGAGCAATAATCCAAGGACGCGCTGAGCAAGGAAAGGAGCAGATTTCTCTGCTAAATCAGCCCACGAGGGCCCTGCAGCACCTGCTGCTGCCGACGAGGAGCTTCGCGGGCAGACCTGGCTGTCTGCAGTTGCCGTAAGTGGAGGGAAGGGTGCCTTTCCTCTGAATCGACGCTAGTTGTTCCCTCACCTGTCTGCTGCAGATCTGATGCACCTGGATCTCTCTAGGGTGGACGTGGTTCAACAGATCGATCCTGTCTGGTGTGCTGGGGACACTGTGCAAAATGAGCAAGGCATGTGGGCTGGTCACAGCAGCAGCAGGTTCCTTGTCTCTCTGCAGAGCATCTGCCTGTGGCCTGTCTGTTTTCCAGCTGTGCTTATGGTCTCACCCATGCGGACAATGTTGCCCATTTGCACATGGTATCAGATGCTGGAGAAAGGAGCTGGCTCACCTGGGTGCCCTGAGAGGTCTTGTGGCAGGTACCGCTTCCTTGCCGGTGGGAGAGGAGCTCTGCTGGCATCAGCAGCAAAACATGCAGGCTGCATGTCAGCACGGCAATGCACTTGCCTCTGCACCTTCTGCCGTCTTGCCCTCAGCTCAGGTGCACCCACCCAGAGATATATTCCAGTAAATCTTCAGGGAAGATCACATCCCCCATCTTTTCCACGTAGACATGCCTTGGGAGGGCAATTCCCTGTGCAAGCTGTGTGCTTACCACCACGGACTTTGTCTTCCCCACCGATGTTCATCTTTGCCCAAGGAAATATCCAGCCAACTGGCTTGTCCAGACACAGAAATAGAAAAAGAAACTCAGGTACCAAGAGGAAATTTCCTTTAAGAACCAGAAGAGACCCTGATAGGACAAGTTTCCTTGGCTCCCCAGCCCCGGGAGCACGATCAGATAAAAAAGCAAGTGACTGCAGCCTGCAGCAGCTGCTTG
>NW_010519028.1:0-7342 GCF_000687285.1 Phaethon lepturus | reverse complement strand
CTGGTTGCCGCCCCGGGCCCAGCCGCTGGCACAGTGGCGAGGCTGTTCGGGGCTGCAGAGTTCAGAGCAGGGCTCTGGCTTCTGGCCAGCCAGCTTTGGTCCCGTAAAGCAGCGCCAGCCACAGCATCGCCGGGGCTGGGACGCGGGGAGTGCGTGCAGGCGGCTGCAACTCTCAGCCGTCCCCCCAGGAACAGCCGCGCAAGCCACCTGCGTCCCAGGCAGCCGTGCTGGAGAAACGGGCAGAATCAGACCAGAGTGATGAATATGTTGCAGGATGCCACATGGTTTCACAGACAGAAAGAGAGGCTAAATTCATCTACTAAATTATTCACTGTGAATTTTTGCTCTGTTCTGGCAGACACACATCCAGCAGCTATATAATAGGGAAATTCAGTATATATCATAGTAGTTAGACACGTATCCATTACGCACAGCAGTTGTTAATCTTCAGTGAACGTATTTAATAATAGCTATTTATGTAACATACATTAACTACCCCTTTTAAACTGAAATTGAATGCATATTTGAGAACCTTAATTCAAAGCACTACTTAAAGCTGAGTCTCTGAGCCAGGGTAATAAGGATTTGGAAAGAGGGGTGTTTAAGTACTCTGGAATAAAGAAAGGTGACTGGAAAGAAAACCTTTTAAAAAAAAACACCCAAAGAGGTTTTTGGCACTTGAAATCCATCCTGGGTGCAGGCTGGAGCCATGTGGCTGAGAGGAGAGCCGTGGGCAAAGAGAAAGCGTGGAGCTGACGCACGGCTGGTTATTACAAGCAAGAGAGATTGCTGGGCGCCCCGGAGGCACTGGAGCCCCGAGGACCGCAGCCTTTCGTGCGGGATGAGCCAGGCTCTGCCGCGGCTCTGCCCTCGGGCAGCAAAGGCAGCCCCAGGCTTTGGGAATCTCCTATTGGCAGCACGGCTGCTGCACAGAGCCTGGCTGCAGCCCGCGGTGTGTGGGGAGCACCCTGGTACCTCCGGTCTTGCAGCTAAACCCACCACAGATCTCCCTAGAAAGGGAAGGAAGAAAAAAGCACAGATTCACAAAGCACTGCTAGAGCCCACCCATCCACCGGGCAGTCCTCATGGCACCCACGGTGTGGGCATCCCCAGCGCACCAGCCTGGGGCCAGGGATGCTGCTGGGATAGAACATCCTAAAACATCTCAAAAATCATCCCCCTAATTTTTTATTTTAAGCACTCCTCCTTCTTTATGCAACACACAACCATTAGACTAGACAGAGGCAGGGAGGAGAGGTGGTAGCGATAAAGGATTGAAGTTGTACCTAATCGTGAGTCGGGGGCACTGGAGCCCCTCCCTAGAGAGCACCTCCCAGCTGCCCGGTCACCCCGAGAGCCAGGACCAGAGTGTCTTCCTTCTGCCTGCACCAAACCGCTGCTTGCTCCATCGTTTCTGCTCCTGAACAGCCCCAGCCCCTGCTGCTGCCCTCCCCAGCTCCTCCCTGCCTCCCCAGCCTCACCAGTTTTCCCCATTTTGCTGATGGCTTCCTAAACGAGCCAAGCGAAAGTGAGTTTTGCTGTCAGCAGTGGAGCCATGGCACCTGCTTTTCTTCATCTTCGTGTCTTGGAGAGTGAGCAATTCCTGAAGGTTGGACAGTCTTAATTGGGCTTCTGCGTGGGGATTCTCTGTGGTCTAATACTCTGGTTAAGATCCCATTGCTATTTTTCTCTTTTTGACAACACTGACTTGAATTTCCCTTCCTGTTTTATTAAACCTTGCAGTCTCCCAGCATCTGACCTGTTGATTCAGACTGTCATCTCCCTGAGGCCAGGACCAGCAGTTTCTTTACTCTAGAGCAACTGCAACATGTGTAGGGTGGAATGTAAGAACAGGGCGAGTGCACAGCAACCCTCTCCTGACGTCCAACCTAAAGGCTCCTAACCCAAAGGTGCCTTTGAATCCAACATCCCGTGATGAAGTTTCCTCTTGTGAATGTGTCCGTGGAGTTGAACTTTTTCACTACAAAGTGTGTGAAGTGCCACCTCCTGTTCAACACGAACGTGATAACCATCAGCTCTGTGGGAAGCTCCCTGGTCCTTGTGATGGAAAGAGAGAAGAGCCTACAGCAGCCCACCCTCTCGGGGCCACGCACGATTTTACTGGCTCCTTGCCACATTCTTCTTCATGTCCCTCCAGAGATGGGGCCAGAACTGCCCAGGCTTGAAGGCAGAGATCGCCTGGGATTTACACAGGGAAAGACTGACAGCTTCTGGTCTTTATACTTCTTGTCTTTATTCCTTTCCTAATAATTCCTAACATTTGATTTGCTTTTTCTAACCACTGCCGAGCACAGAGGTGACATTTTCAAAGATGCATGTATTATAACACCAAGATCTTGTTCTTTAGCAATGACAGGCAGCTCACGGTTCTTTATTTAATTCATAAAGTTAGGGCTGCATTTTCCCATGTATGTTAGTTTCCATTTATCTACATTGAATTTTATCTGCCATTTTGTCAGCAGTCACTTGATATCATGAAGTATTGCTGTAGCCCCTCACAACTGTCCCTTGTCTTTACTACCAAAATAATTCAGTATTTCCAGTTCTCGGCTATAGGTATTATTGCAACCAAAAAAAAAATATGCTAACAAGCTATCTGTGGTGGTGGCATTTGGCACCACTAAACCAGGTCAGCTTCAGGAGGGAAGTGGGAGCAAACCTCCACATTATCCTCAGTGGGACACAAAGCTGTCAGCATCCAGGTCGAACCACCTCTCTCCACCTTAGACCCCTCCAGGCAGGGGTCAGGGCTCTGGCAGTGACAGAGGGGCAGTGTCTGGCCCCGTGCAGAGCCCATGAGGCTCCAACTAGCCTGGCTAGCCATGGACCTCCCCTTCACCCCCAGCTTTGTGCCTGAATCTGGGCCCCTGAGACTTCCCGAGGTGCTGCTGCGAGGACACGTGGTCCCTGGAAAGCCTCCTGATAAACCCTGGAGGGCAGGAGCCGAGCAGAGGAAAGTGCATGGAGCTGGAGGTGGCGGGAAGGGGAAGATGAAATAGTGCCTATTACTCTTCCTTACACTCAGCATGGAGCATGGAAGGGGCTTGCTGGGTCATCACCAGCGATTCATACCTGCAGGGTCCAAACCTCGGACCCAGTGGGCAGCATGTGAGAACACGATGACTTTCTGCAGAGGTTTTCTGATGGCACGGGCAGTGCAGTGAGGAACAGGTATTTGTGCAGTGTGTTTGACCCTAAGCACCTTGGGGCAGGGCTGGATTTTCATCTTATGCTGGTGCGATGGCCAGCGTAAGGATGGTGTCAATCTTTAACACCAGCAGAACACCTATGTGGCCCATAGTTTGGGGTCTTAGGCGAAAGTGCTTGCCCCAGAAATATCACAGACCAAAAGACAAAAAGCAGCAAAGGGCAGGAAGGTTAAAGAAGGAATATTTTCACCAGAAGGACATGAAACTGATCCAAACCACCTTGCCTACAACCTCAGACCAAGCCAGACACAGGTAGGAGCAGACCCCAGGATCCAAGGCTTTATGTTGACCAACCTGTCACCTGCCACAAGGGTGCTGTCTTGTGCCCTCCTACATTCCCCTTGGTGCTTTCCTTTGGTGGCTCATGGGGCTACCACAGAGCATCACTCACATGTGGGTGATGAGAGGGCACTTGGACAGAGACAGGGCAGGGCCCACTCAGGACAGTGAGGTGGCCGTGCAGTACAGCTCTGCAGACGGGCTATAGCCACTTATATCATGGGTGTCCAGAAAGCTTCACTCTCTCCAGGCTATTCAATTCCAACCACATATGTGAGAAATCACTTGGCTCCCACAAATCCAGGGAAGCGAGCAGGAAAACACGGCTGCAGCCAAAGCACTTGCAGGGTGGCTGCAGTAGGATGAAGAGGATGTATCTCCAGAAACTCTTCTTTGACGTGCTGGGTCAGCAGCAGATTTTATTGCACACCCTTGACGGGGCAGGCAGTGGAGCGTGCAGCAGCATCCTGCCCGCCAGCTGTTGTGGTATGACTGGGAAGGGACTACCCTACTCTTCGCTCTGGTTTGGCCCAGAGCTGCTTTGGGCAAGGAGGAGGCTGCAGGGCTGGAGCTTTGGCCTTCACTTCACAGCCACCGAGGCTAGCTCTAGGAACGAGCCGGAGACACGGAGCACAAGCAGAGCCATGCTGCTTCTGCAGCGGCGGCGCCAGGACCGCAGTCCCAGAAGGAGGGTTTGCCCTGGGGCTCATCTCTCCGGACATCATCCCCAGAAGCAGCGGAGTGCGGCAGCCATGGGATGTGCCACGGCGCTGCTGCAGCTTGGTGCCACCATGCCGGCACAACCTGAGGGATCCTCCCCACTCGTACCCCCGCGGCAGGAGCAGCGGGCCTCCCAGGACCCCTGTGCAGGCTTAGAGGGTGCAGAAGACCAGGTTTGCTGCCAGCTGGGTTACAGCAGCCATCTCGTGCATCTGCCTGCAGTGAAGTAGCTGGCTGGTGAGTGGGCATGCAAAGGGCATGGGCCAAGACACCAGGCAGCAGACCAAGGCATTCACTGTTGAAAGGAACAGCTTCTTTTGGGGGTACCAGTGGTGGCATCACCAGGAGAGGAGCGAGCAGAGCCAGGCACGGGGCTTCCTGGTGAGGATGTGGAAGGAACACCCTGTGTCTCCCCATCACCTGCCTTATGTCCCCAGAGCAATCCCCCTTCTCACTCTTTCTCTTCCACTTTTTCTCCCTCTTTCATTGCCCTAACTGTGCATGCTGACAGCCTGACTGGAAGACCTGCAGTGACCCAACTCATGGGGGTCTGTGAGCCGTCAGCTCAGTCATGCGCTGGTGAAAGGCGGAGCTGATGCACGGAGGAGGATGCCTGGTGCAGCCTTGAACTCATTGTCACAGCCTACATGTGGGGCTGTGCTGGAGACAGGCTGGTCAGAGCTGCGGGGCCTGCCTGCACGGTGGATGGTGTCATGCCAGCGGCACTGACATCCCTGGGAAGAAGGATTTGGCTGGCACAGTTGCCTGGGGACTGGCAATGAACCAGAGATGGCACGTGTTCTTGCTTTTCTTTGCTGTTCCCATTTAAGGCTGCTGGGAAGCTGGACAAGGAAGGGACCTTCTTTGCCACAGGTTATGTGGTGTGCCTGTGCTCCGGGAAACCAGCCTTCCTGGCCTCTTCTTTCCAAAGATTAAGCCAAGAAAAGCTGCAAAGACAATACGGTTTGATCTTTCTGGCCGAGAGGGAGAACTTCACCCCTCTTGAGGCCAGGGTTTCTACTTGATCACAGCAGATCTTGCAGCAAGATATCCAAGTGAATGAACAGCTTTGAGTGATGGAGACTCCACCACGTGCCAGAGCAAGCTGTTCGAGGGGTTTATCTCTCTGACTGTTAACACTGGCACTCAGCTCCCACTCCCAGGTTGTCTGTCTGTACCCTCCAGCTGCTAGCTGATATTCTTTGTCTGCTAGCCAGGAGGCTTTTTGGTATCTCCTCCTCTCAAAGGCACTTCTAAACTCAGACAAATCAGATATTATTGTTATCTTGGACTTAGCAGTGATGTTAATACCTTGCACTTCTTTCCCCTCTCATTGCACAACAGGTTTCCAACACCTCAGACCATCCCTTGAGTTATTTTGTGATGATTTCCAAATTTGCCACTGATCTTTTAAAAACATGGCCCTCTGGCATAGCCAGGGAGTTGAGCGACAGTCTTGGTAAGCCATGGCCAAAGGTAACGCCATGTCGTTGCTGCAAACTGGTATTTCCCTGTTTATGGAGCCAAGAGCTGTTTCAGGTCTGGCAGCTGCATCACGGTGGCTTCTGCTTTGTTCATTATCCACGACATCCGTTTCAAGGCTTTTACTTTGCAGGGTGCACTCGCCTCTCTTTGTAAAGGCCAGATTGTTCCTCAGATTTGGAAGGAGATTTTGGCCTTTTTTGAAAGCCTAGAAAATGAAAAAAAAATTTTTTTGCAACAAGAGCTGTGTGGAAAAGAGATTCCTTTTAGTTCATTTGCATATCCTGCATTTGTTTGTTTGTTTTTAATGTTATTCAAGCTTGGAACAAAGATAAAGGTTTTCCAAATTATTGTCAAATTGATTTTTCAAGGGTTTGGAGTCAACATTTCATTTGACAGTATCGGAATACTTTGCTTCAATCAAGCTTTTGGATTTTTCAAAATTAAATGAAAGGGAGTTTTTAAACTGAAGAATGTTTCAGACCCAAAAAATCAAAACATTTCATTCTGAACATGTCAAAACTGGCCATTTTAAATGTTTTTGCATGTTTTTTCTCCAATAAACAAAATTGGGCAAAATCACTGTAATTTTGCAAAATACTTCAGAGCTGACAAACTTGCCTTTCCACCATAGAAAAGTTGCATGAAACAATATTCATTAATCTCCACTCCCAGTGTGGCATTCAGGGGAAAAAGACCTCAAAAATGCAAACACTGGAATTCCCAGGCAAAAATAAATTCATTCACTCTCCAGACAAACAGCATTTCCCGCTCCTAATTTTTGTTGACAAATTGCAGCTCTCCCTGTCAGCATGCACGGCACACAACATCAGAGCCAGCAGGCAGCGTGTGATTTCTGCCCCGCTCACCGGCCTGTTGGAAGGAGACTCCTGATGTCTCTACTGGTCTGCAGTGGTTTGCACTGGGCAGCATCCCCTGCGTGTCAGTGCCCCGGTTTGTCACGGCGGATAATTGCCCTTCCCTTCCTGGCTGGGAGCTGCGTGGAGTCCACCAGCCTCATTTCACTTGAAAGCCTCAGATGAGACGTAAAAACACCTCGGCACAAATCTAAACAACGTGTCTGCTTAATGGTCGCCGAAGGGGCATTTTCCTTTGGAGCAGATCCATCACCGCGGCGAGTGTCAAACGCCAAGCCTTGGCTCTTTAGGCTGAAAAGGCTCTGGCACGCTCAGCTCCGCTCGCCGGCTGCAGCAACACCCACTGCCGCGCTCCTGGGCGAGATGGGGCTTATACGGGATGCGACTAAGCACCCTCCAAATATTAGTGCTGCAAATCTGAGGTTAATGAGTCTCCACAAATCAAAGCAAGGCTAGCTCTGGGCATGGGAGCGACCATGTCTGCTCTCCAGCAATGTGTTCCTGCTTTCTCCTCCTGGGCTCCTGCCAGCGCCTCTTGGCTCGCACAGGAGACACGTTGTGGCAGGGGACAGAGACCCCCCACCAGCCCCACGCCCTTGGCACAAGCTGCCCAGCTCTGCCCGGCCGGGGGGAAAGGAGCTGATTTCCTCTGCTCCCTTGCTGATTGATTTATGGAGTGTGAGATTAAGGGTTGGAGCTGGTAACAGGGAGCTTTGAAATGAATGAAATTGCAGAGAGGATTTATAAGTGCAG
>NW_010519027.1:0-1519 GCF_000687285.1 Phaethon lepturus | reverse complement strand
AAAAAAAATGACGTGGGGGGAAATGCAGCCGCTTGCCACACAGCAGTGAGGTCAGCGCGAGGTGCTTTTTGCAGGGGAACTCGCTCAGCAAAAGGTCACAGCAACAGGTTTTTTTCCTTGGGGTCCCCAGCCCGCACGTCCCCTGGCCTCAGCTCACATGCCAGGGGCTGCCGGAGCCCTCCCGGCGGCGCGGGGGCTTGGGGGCTTTACTGCCTCCCGCGCCAGCGGGGCAGGGCTGGTCTCGTTCTTATCGTGTGGGGAATTCACCCGGTGCCGGGGAAATCCTCCCCAGTCAGAACCAGGCGCGGCTGGTTTGGTGCTACCCACGAGAGTGGCCAAGGCCTCTCTCCCAGTAATTCTGGCAGTGAGGACAGCACAGGAGTGGAGCGGGTCAGAACAGGGAGGCAAGTCAGGGCAGCTCACCATGGCATGACGCTGCAGTGCAGGCTGAGCTGGCTACAGGCAAGCCCGGGGATGCACTGAGCCCTTCGCATGGGGCCACATGCTGCTCAGGTGCTCGTGGAGGTGCAGTGCTCCCCGCAGGGCTGGCACCAGAGATTGTGGGGAATCCTGTGGGAGTTGGGGTGCTGGGGACGAGGGACAAGGTCCATCCCCATGCATGTGGCGGCACCAGGAAGGACACGATACAGCTCTCAAGGATGGACACCGCTGTGCATCCGCGCTGCCAGCACTCGACTCCCTCTGCTGCAACATCCCTTTTTCCCAGCACAGCTGCACTTGTCTGGGAAAGCAACTACGAAAATCTCTACATTGCTAAAGTTCTTAGCTGACTGATGTAATTCAGGGAAGAAAAAGCCCTTCTCTGTTTCCTGAACGAACTGTGACCCCTGCAGCAGTGCCGAGCAGGACATGCTGTTCCCAAAGAGGCAGGAAACCATCAGCAACATCTACCTGAAGTGCCAGCCACAGGGTGGAACCACCCAGGGCTGCTCCAAATAAACCTGCTGTTGCAACACCCTGGCTGCCACCACACGGCCAGAGGAGCGAGTCCCGTAACGCAGAGTGACACACCTCATCAACATTCTACTTCCACATCCCAAAACTGCCCTCTCCCAAGTTTCCTTGGGCAGCCAGAGCTGAGCGCATCGCAGTGACAGAAGCCACAGACCGGCTGCGTGGAGGCGACGCCCCCACGCTCTCATGGCGCCCGGTTTCTGAGCAACGCCATGATCACCCGCGACCTGGAACCCAGCCGCTCCTCCTGCATTTTGTTATGAGGAGGACCTGCAAAAACACCGCCAAGGATTTTCAACCCCCACCCTGCGCCCCTTATTTCAGCAGTGACGAGCGTGAGACGTTTGTGTTTTCCTGCCTTTACTGCAGAACGTTTCAGGTGAATCAGAGGCTGAGTTGAGGGACTTTACTGTCTCCCAGCTGAAAGGGCAGGGACGCTGCTGCCTTTCGGAGGCAGAGCTTTCCTCTTACCCACGACTTTACGCAGGTTTCCTGCGGAACAGACACAAACTGGTGATTTTTTCTGCCAAGTGGCCGAAGCGCT
>NW_010519026.1:7955-8330 GCF_000687285.1 Phaethon lepturus | reverse complement strand
CTCCCCCACCCCCCTTGCTATCGCCAGACGAGGGAGGGGGTCGAGGTGGGTTCTGCGCTGCAGATGCTCACACAGAGAAGGACAAGTAACCCGGAGATCACCCAGGGGCAAGGAGCTGTCCGGGCCTCCTGGAGTCTCATTTCCCTGCTCCTGCCTTCCTCCGACTCTGTTTAGATCAAATTAGAAATGATTGAGGAACCTCTTCCCCCTTCCGTGGGACAGAGAAGCTTCTTGCGACAATATCGCCACTGAGTAGGGACGATATCCACCCAATCCCTCCATTGTCTGCCGGCATCAAGGCTTGCATCAATGAAACCGTGAAGGGAAGGACAGGACCAACGCAGCCGTGAGCCTGGCTTCGGGGGACAGGCTGGC
>NW_010519026.1:6197-7945 GCF_000687285.1 Phaethon lepturus | reverse complement strand
GGGCGCGGCTGGGGAGAAGGTATTCCATATGGACTCGCCGGTGTATCTCTCCCGTGGAACCGAGTGAGATGGAGTTTGTTGTTGTTGTTGTGGAAAGCGCAGTGGTTTTCCATTGGGAAGTGCTGAGAGAAAGGATGAGTCAGCACGCTAGGTAACGAGGCTGTTGTTTGCAAACCGAGCAAAAGCCTGGCTAAAATGCCTCCCCCCACCCCCGACAGTGGACACTTTCTTGTGGTCCCAATTGTTTACCTTCTTAGGGAAAAAAAAAAAAAAAGGTCCTCGAGTGGAGGAGATTGTTAGGTAGGAGCCTATAATCTATATTTTGTCAAGAGTATCAAATTCATTCCGAAAGAAAAGCTCGATCCATTTATTTTTGCTGCTTGAGTAACACAGCTGGATGATGCGTTGAGTTTAGGCTAGACGGTTGCTCATCATTCATTCTCCCAGAACTGGCCTAAATGGTGCCTGTGGGATTAGGTCAATTTTAGTGGATCTACTTCGCCTCATTTGGTTACTAATTGGTTTCTTGTTTTATAAATCGAAATCTCATTTTCAGGAAATTACAAAACCCATGCAGCCAGTCCATTGAGGTAATCCGTGGGTCGGGGGTATTTAAATGGAAATGGTTCTACAATACATCAAGTATTAAGCAACAGTAAAACTTCGCCTCTATCTCCAAATGAAATGTGAGCTCCCTAGCTCCTTAGATCCGTAATAGATACATCCTTTCTAAGGCTACTTATGCAAATATGATAAACCAGACCTTGGTGGGGGAGGGGACTCAGGGAAGAAAGCAA
Source organism: Phaethon lepturus (assembly GCF_000687285.1). Taxonomy (NCBI): domain Eukaryota; kingdom Metazoa; phylum Chordata; class Aves; order Phaethontiformes; family Phaethontidae; genus Phaethon; species Phaethon lepturus. The sequence goes on along the minus strand of NW_010519026.1, from coordinate 7,148 downwards.
ATTTTATCTGCTAAGGTTAATGTGGCATATCTTGGAAATCTTCCAAAATAGATTATGTTTTGCTTTGTCTTCGGCCACTTTAGCTGGGAAAATCCTTTACCTAAAAACGGTTTAGTTATCCTTCCCCTCACAAAGCTACTTGTTTCTATTCCAAACCTATTATGCTGTTGGCTCTCCAAATTACAAGAGAATCTTTAGATCTTGTTTCCAAGCGTAATCCTGAAGCAAAAGGGAGAGCTGATTTCCTTGTTTTGTTTTAAATAGACAATCAAAGGATTTGCAGAATTTTCTGCGGTAGGTCAAGTGCAAGAAATCACAGTTTGCCCCCTCGATAAAAGGAAATTGGATGTTAAAGTGAATAGACGGGGGGGAAAAAAAAAGGGAATATTAATGGAGAGGTTTTCTCGTATAATCTTTAAAAACAGTATTTAAGGGGCATCAGGAGAGCCCGTCGATTTGGGAGAGGCTGGTCTTGGCAATGAATAGAAACAGTCTCCGACATGAAAGTGCTGAAACATCTGGGAAGTACAAAGAACCGTCTCATGTGATAGGATTTCAAAAAGCCGGTTCAGGTAGACAAGTGAAAATGTTTAATTATAAACCATTAACAGACACAGCCCAGCAGCGCGGGGTTTCCACCTGAAGCACAGGGAGGAGTGCAGCCCCCCGTGAAGAGCCGCCTTCCCGGGGGGGGTGGGGGGTTAACCCGTGATGCCCGTGAGCTGTTCATTAACCCGCCGGGGTCGGGTTATTTTCCCTTTTCGAGGAAGAATAATTACAGCCGTAAACTTCGATTAATAAGCAACTTAAATCACAGGCGAGGAGCGCAGATTTAGTCCTGAATACAGAAACCTGTCATTCAGATTTCCCTCCGTTCTGACGGGCCGTCCAGGTTGCCCAGCAGAGAAACCTGCGAGCAGCTCGGGAAAGAAAACAACTATACAGCTGTTT
>NW_010519026.1:5069-6152 GCF_000687285.1 Phaethon lepturus | reverse complement strand
CTTTCCCTGGAAGCTGTGCAAGATTTGCCAGCTCCTTGCTGATTTTGGGGGGCTGAGGTGACCTGCCGTCCTGGCGGCTGGCCCCCGGGGGGGCGTGGGGGACAGAGGTACCTGCGGAGTCCCCGGTGCATCCCCCGCGGGCCCACCCGCTCCGCAGGGAGCAGGAAGGAGTGAAGCCCAGGGACTCAGGAAGAAGTCTCTGGGTCCCCGTTAATTGGCGTGGAAGAATTAATGGGAAGGAACCTGTTTCTGGCTCGCAGCCTGGTACACGGTGGGGCTGCGGGGTGGGGGTCAGGCCACAGAGTTGCCCCTGCCTTTGTAGGGCTGTGAAGTTAAGGTGGAAGGAGGGAAGTGTAGGAGCGGTGAATAGACAAGTTGGCGCAGAGGTGGACGGGGAAGGAGGGGAGAAGAGAGGGAAAGGCGGGGACGAGAGAGGCGCACCGATTCGGCGCGGGGGGAGCGGGCGGAGGCCGCCCCGTTCAAACAGCGCGGGGGAAATCGTTAGCTTTGCTGAGACCGGCAAACACCCAGGTGAAGCCGGTCAATAGCGAGGGATGCCCATCGCCACCTCGCCTGTTTGCCTCAAAATCGCCGGAAAACGGGGGCTTGCCTTCCCCGAGCCCTCTCTGCGGGAGGGAAACCTCGCCGGCTCGGCTCTCTCCCCGCCCCTGGGCGATCCGCACCCCAGCCATCGATCAGGATTTGTATTTTTTTCCTCCCTTTTACTTTATCTTAGTGTTTGTGCGTGTCAGGCTGAGCCTTACTTCATGGCATAAGCGTAAAAGGTTTTAATTGCCCCATTTAAACTATTTCAGCAATAACACTGTGAAAAGGCATCGCCCATAAATAGTTTTACTCCAGTGGAGTAATTTCCGTCTAGCTTTTATTCCTCTTCACTTTGCATAGGAGGAAACAAGCGGCGCCTGAAACATTAGACAGGTCCGGAGGGATTAATTTCTGGAGGGGGCTTTTTGGAGGCAGATCATCCCTCCCTGCAGAGAGATCCATTCCTCCCGCCCGAGCAGCGGGGAGGAGGGAGGGGAGGAAGGTGAACCTCGGAGACCCGGCTACGTGGGGCAGGGG
>NW_010519026.1:2043-5038 GCF_000687285.1 Phaethon lepturus | reverse complement strand
CGGACTTCCCACCCCCCCCCTCCCCCTCCCCGCCGCGCCCCAGTACCTTACCGCAGCCGTGAAACTGCGCTTGGCTTAGCGACAGGTAGTTTGCTTTGCGTGGGCTTGAGTGGGGATGACTAGAAGGGAAAGCGTTCTCACACGGGGATCGGGGAGAGCTGGATGAGTCGCATCTGCTCTCTCCCTCCGCAGCTATGTAACTACAAACCTTCCAGGTGAGAGGACGGTGGTCCCGAAGAGAGGAAGAGGCAGGAGGTCACAGATCAAACGGAAAAGTGATCTCTGGCGAGCGGAGGGTCTAAACTCAGCCTTATCGCGCCTCGTCCAAAACCTGCTGGCTAATTACCCGGCAGGTTGTGGCCGAGTTCTGCCTTCTGCAGGGGGGTGAACCACCCGCTCAGGTTTCCCTTCCCAGACATTGCCGTGCCACGTTAACCGCATCCTTCTCTCAACATCAAAGGTTTCCCCCAGCACACCCTTTTCTTTCATTTTAAATAGTTCCCAGTGTTGTCCAGGGATCCTTTCGATACAGGAAAGGCGCTTTCCCTGAAGTTCAAGGAGGCAGTTCCAGGCAACCGTAGGCAACACTAAAAAGTCCTTTTATCTGGCACCCTATTTCTCTTAGGTCTTAGGGATGAACTTCACCATCAACTCAAAATAAGTGTTTTGTATTTTTCTCTCGTGGGAGTTATGTCTTTAAAAAAAATATCCACAAAGGAGGCTTCTCTGTGCAACGAAATCACGTCTAGTTTTCCAAAAATTATATGTATACATGTTTTAGAGCGAATACAAGAAACAAAGTGGAGAAAAAAAAATCCCTCTCCAGCAAACCAACACGAGACAATTTTTCATCTCCCCACCTTACTTTTTTTTGTGTGTCTTAAATAAACAGGACTTGGAGAAGCCTGGGGCCACTCTAGCCGAACCAGTCCGCTGGATAATGTTGGACGGGAACTGGGATCCCATCTTTTGCAGGTACTGGTCTGGAAACGACAGCCATATGGTATTAATGATTAAAGAAACCATTCCCTCTTCTGAGCTTTTAATTGCCACCTTGACTAATTTTTAACTGTTCACGTGTTTATTAAAAAGGGGGGCGGGAGGGGAACAACTTCAGAAATGAGAGGCGTCGCGGTTGAAAGTCATGCGTTGTAGCGGGGCTGGGGTTTGATCCCTCCGGGTCCTTTGCCCCAGCATCGTCCGACGCAGGGTCCGCGGCGAGGGGGGTTCTCAGTGCATCCCGGTGTGCCGGGATACAGGAGCATGATGATTTTTCCCCAGATTGTTACCAAGGTGACAAGTCCCGGCGATAAGCTGAAGTTCAGGGTGGTGTGGAGACAGGGAGAGGCGCTAGGGGTAGGTTGGAGGAGGCTGCCGTGGGCTCAGCAGGCACAGAAATGAGCATAGACACAAAACAGGTAGGACACATTTGAAAACTCACTGCTGTTTGAAATATTAAGGAACATCAGCTGGTACCGTCACCACGCATTTTTGGTGTGGTTCTGTGGCCTTCTGGGAGTCTATTCTGCCCTTGGCACACCCAGAAGTCCTTTCTATGTCTGCTGAAATATGCCCGATAAATTCTCTTGTCCCTTATTTACACTATGGAGAGTTTTAGATCGTTCTTGCTCGCTTAAAGTCTCCTTAGCAAATACTCAAGTGGTAAAACCTCTTCCAGTCACATTTGAAATGGGACAGAAGGGTTCAGGGTTTCTAGGATCATCATAATCACCAGGTAGTCAGGAACTCTTCTTAGATACTTCCCAGGCACTTTGCATTACCGGGACCTTTTGAGCTGGATACCTCTGAGAAGTGGATTTTATCCCAGGGGTCCAGGAGCTTTGGAGGGATTCCTGGCCAGGAATTGCCCATTTCCTTACAACTTTTGAATAATCACAGCCTGAAGAAGGATGACCGTTTGCTAGAATAAACCCGGGGACAGGTTACTTCATGGATTCATCTGTCTTAATGGGTGGACCTATCTGTCTACCTATTGACATATTTCTACTTTCCGCCCCTCAATCCTTTCCTGCAGACATTGGACGGTTTCATATTTGTCGTGGCTCCGGATGGCAAGATCATGTACATCTCGGAGACCGCCTCGGTGCACCTGGGCTTGTCGCAGGTACGCTGGGGGGGCTACTAGTCCCCGTGCTTACCCCCTCACTCCGGTTGGCAGGGGAGGTGTGTGAACCCCCTCCTCCTCCTCTTCCTCCTTCTCCTTCTCCTCCCTCACAGGTAGAGCTGACCGGCAATAGCATTTACGAGTACATCCACCCCGCCGACCACGACGAGATGACGGCGGTGCTCACGGCGCACCAGCCCTACCACTCGCACTTTGTGCAGGGTAAAGTACACGGCCCTCCGCCCCGCTTGGCATGCGCGGCCGCGGAGGGAATCGCGCAAGGGCGGCGGAGCCCGCGGCTCACCCCACCTCTGTCTTTCCCCCCTCTCAGAGTACGAGATCGAGAGGTCCTTTTTCCTGAGGATGAAGTGCGTCCTGGCCAAGAGGAACGCGGGCCTGACCTGCGGGGGCTACAAGGTGCGTGCCCACGGCCAGGACCCCCCACCCACCCACTCCCGACTTCCCGCGGCCCACCGGGCGGGCGGTGAAAAGAGGGACGCGAATGGGGCTGAGCCCTCTGCCCGCAGGGCTGTCCCAGCCCGGTGCTCTTTCATGTGGTTGGAAGCCAGAATTTCTCTCGGAGTTTCAGGTTAAAGAGCTCAAACCACAAAACCAAGCAATCGAGCTCCCCGTGGCGTTTTTTGTTTTATTTTGCTTTTTAAACTGAACCTCGCACGACTACGAACGTTCCCGAGGTGTCTGTGGAAGCTGTCAGGTGACACAACGGGAGCCCTGGGTTAATTGATTTCTTTATGGGGAAAGTCGTCAGCCTCAGGGGCAGCTCTCCAAGCCAAGGGTTTTGCCCGGGTGTTTCACACCGGTCTGCTAATGGCTCCTCGGAGGACACAGCCCCTGCTCTCCTACCTTCTT
>NW_010519026.1:1459-1986 GCF_000687285.1 Phaethon lepturus | reverse complement strand
GGTACCTATAACCCGAGGAGATGCTGTGCCACGACGTACCGTACAACAAGAACATCTGTTGAACGTACTCCAGGAAGAAACACCCTAATAACAGAGAAGTAAGCGTGGAAGTACACAGCAGTCATCTGCAAGGCTACACTTAGGAGGCATACCTAAATCTACGTCCAAAGATACATTCTGGCTACGGATCGCGTCTGCTCTATCTGTATAATAGACATATCTTACACATATGACATATGCACACATGTAAACTCTTTCTCTCACACGCATACACTCTTCATTACAAAGTTGTAACTGGCTTGGCACTTCCGCGTCTTTCCTTTTTAGAAGAATAATAAAAGCGTAGTTAGGAGGTGGTCCAAAAACCACTTAAGTCAGTGGAAAAAAAAAAAGTCTCGTTGACTTTAATGGGCCTTAGATCAGTGCTGAACTCTCGAATGGAAAAAAAACCAAACACCAAACCCCCAAAAACAAGCCCCAACCCAAGGAGAAGAGCAGAAAACACACAGACGGTGCCGCTTTCCCGT
>NW_010519026.1:0-1319 GCF_000687285.1 Phaethon lepturus | reverse complement strand
CTGAGCTTTTCTGTGTCTCTGGCAGGTCATTCACTGCAGCGGGTACCTGAAGATCCGCCAGTACAGCCTGGACATGTCCCCCTTCGACGGCTGCTACCAAAACGTTGGCTTGGTTGCCGTGGGCCACTCGCTGCCGCCCAGCGCCGTGACGGAGATCAAGCTCCACAGCAATATGTTCATGTTTCGGGCCAGCCTAGACATGAAGCTCATATTCTTAGATTCCAGGTAGAGTTGGGGTTATTTCCAAATTTACTCCCCTTGCCCCTCCCTTCTTCTTCCCCAGGTTTCCTCTCCTGTCCTCTCACCCACTGATATTTGCTGCTTGTGTCTCTTGCAGGGTAGCTGAGCTAACAGGTTACGAGCCTCAGGACTTGATAGAGAAGACCCTTTACCACCACGTCCATGGCTGTGACACTTTCCACCTGCGATGCGCGCATCACTTGTGTAAGCAGATGATATTCTTGTAGAATCCCTGCCCCTCGCCCCCCACCTTCTCCCTCTCTAGATGGACTTCGGGTTTGCGAGGATTTACCTCTAGAATGCAAGGGGAAAAGTCAGCTCACTGGAGGGCAGAATATGCAAAATCTGCACCAGGTTTTAATGAAACAAATCGTTAGAGATTGAACTCCGAGCTGGAGGCAGGAGGGAGATGGAGGGAATCGGCAATGAAAGGCTGTTTTCCCCTCCTCAGCTCCCGGTTTTAGGACAAGAACTCCCCTGAACAAACCTCAGGTGCTCAGTTCACTTCAAATTCCGGTTAGGAAAAGCCCTTTTTTCTTGCTCCAAAAAAAGCCATGCCAGTGGAATCCAAATACTTTTGTTTCACTTCCACCGAGTCTCACAAATCTTATCTATGTATCTAATTTTGACTGCAGTAGTGAGCTCGATTCGGAGAGCTGTTCTTTATTCTATTTTGATATCATGATGACATTAATACATGGATAGATGAATAAAAAGGATATTAATTTCCGGTAAGTTTCCTTACAGAGAATGTAACGAGAAGAGATAAAACCCAAAGCCAGACTTATAGTATTAAATCTCGATGACGGTATGTCGGAGTGGGGGTGGACGGGGGGGATTCAACCCCCCGGTGTACTCTCCCTGCCCCACCAATCTCCCCGAACAGCCTTTGATACTGAGCGGCCCCACTCTCAGGGATTGAGACCAGCCCTGCCCAGGGATCTCCACCACCCTTGTCCACGGGGGTTTCGGTCCACGCCCCTTCCCCATGTGATGCAAAGGGGTTCCCAGTCCTTCTCGTCGCCCACGGGGGCCTGGGGGGTGCGCGCCCCCTTCCCAGGGCCGATCAAAACGGAGGC
>NW_010519025.1:13648-31776 GCF_000687285.1 Phaethon lepturus | reverse complement strand
CCAATTTCTGTACTGCACAGAAATGTGAAAATGACAGAAATGCCCCTAACCTGAGCCGATTCTTCTTCTAGGCGCCTCTTTTCTTCTTCTGCATCAATCAACTTCTGTTTGGTCATTAGCAGTTCCTTATTCAGAGCATCTGCCTTTTCCTCTGCCTGAAACACAAAGCGTGGAATACAGCACTAAAGAGAGGCTTTCTTACTGTGCCAAAGCTGCTAGGCAGTCATGGGCACAGGCTCCAGCAGGACACAGCCAAAATAGCAGTCTTTTCATTCATGTTAATGAGGGTCTGTTCATTGTTATTAATAACAATAAAACTTTATTCTGAAAATTATTTTTCTAGAAATTACCATCTGCAATGGCAAAGCAGCAACAAATCAAAATTAATGAAGTATAGCACTAGACTCCATCTCTCCAAAACTCCTCATTTAATTCAGTGATTAGCTTTAACAAAACTGGAATGGGGATTGCTCCAGAGAAATCCAATAACAGAAATAAGATTTGCTTTCTTATCCAGACTGGAAGTTGACCAATACATTTTGAAGACAACAAAAGGCACAGAACACAACGTGCAAGATCAATAAAAGACTATAACCAGCTTAAACCTAAGTTCAATTTGCAAACATTCAACCTTGCAATGAAAACAGAATTAATGAAAAATGCATCTAGAGCATTTAAAAAACCAGAACTCTATGACACCTACCAGTGGATGTGATACCACAGTCTTTATTACGTCACCCAGAAAATACTGCATGAAAAAACTTAGCTGCCAAAGCAAACATAAGAGTCAGACCCCTCTCTCCTTTCCTTCTTAAAGAAAAGAGATGTCCCAGCCAAAACTATACAATCCTTTTTTACCTGCAGTTTTTTAAGAATAAAGATATATCATTAAAAAATCTTGGGTTCTTCATAAACCACTGAAAACTCTCTCTGCTAAGTTAAGATACCTTTTCCTGTCTTATGCACAGCAACACAGTACTTCCCAATAGGTCTATGAATTCTACATAAAAATAGATCAATAACTCACTGATATATAAAATCTTCAGAAAGTAGCTGTACCAATTCCCTTCAAAGGAAGAAAATCAAAAAGTGAATTTTAGACCCTTAAAGTCCTGCTGATCCTTTAAAATAGATAGCAAAGGCAAAGAGAACATCTTTTCATTATACATGGTTTTTAAGCTGTTTTAAAGTTAAAGAAAACTGGGATGTGGGAGTCCAACAACAGTATAAAAATGAAGCCTATTTTCTGGTCTAGTGTAAAGGATATTAAGGAAATTCTTGTACTTCCAAATGCTTTGCTTTGATCTTTCAGGCTGCAAGATTTCAGACGTGCCATGAAGCTGTTAGAAAAGGTGGGTTAAACAATGTCCTTCGGTACTTTTCTTTCAGGACATCTGGCTAGTAGAACTTATCATTTCAGGATCCAATTAGAAGAATTAATCAGGGTCCTGAAGTAGGATCAAACCTACCTATCTCCTCCTGGGGGATAACCCAAATGCTGCCAACATAATTTACCATCTTTGAAAGCATGACTGTTATATATCCAATGAGGTATCTCAAAGATTTGCTTAATTTTGATCCTCTCTCAGCTCTCCATTTAAACGAATCACTGTAAAAGCATAACTGTGTCTCATATAGGCTCAAGCAGCCACAAACAACAGTTAAGAGCTGATACAAAAAGCTTCTTCGGTACATTTTTTTGCTGGAGTCCACCCCCTGAGTGCAACCGCTGGGCAGTCTGCATAGTCTTCTATGAGCTGTCTTTAATGAAATGAAAAAGCATTGGCAACAGAAGTGCATTCTAGAAGCAGGGTTTTCACAAAGCATTGGTATGTTCACTTCCTATGATTCACAGGTTTTAACACTAAAGAGCAGTAAACATAATAAACCTGAAAGTCATAAATGAAACCTCATTAAAAGCAACATTCACCCATTACCATCAACATTTACTATGAATATTTTTCCAACAGCATGTTTCCAGGAGACCATGGGAAACCTTAAATTCTCTGAAGCAGATATGTTGAAACATTTTAAAGCCTGTAAACTCCTGCACTGTATGATTTTCAAAAGTCATTTTCCTTTGAGATTTCAGACATGTACTTATCTTGGTACAGAGCAAGAATGGCAAAACACAAGCACTTGAACTCTTCTCCTCATCTCCCCAACCAGACAGACTAAATGTGTTCTAGCCTATCACATGCACTACAAACACCAGTATCTTTCTGTCTCTGCATGTCCTGTAAAAAAAAAAAAAGCATATCCTAATAACATCTCCCCAACATGAGTATTTAAAGAAGGGAATGGGACAGCAAGCTTAAAAAACAAATCCCATAACACAAAGCAAACCCAAAGTTTCCTCCTGAGAGCCCTACTGACAGGGGAAGCAACCCAGGATGATGAGTTCACATGGGCAGATTTCAACAAGCCAAATAGAAACCACAGCAACATTTTCAGAGTTGCCTAAGGTACCTGAGAACCTGATTGCACTGAGAGCCAGACAGACTCAGACTTTCAAGTTTATTAGGCATTTTGCAAAAGCCTGTCTGCTGTGAGGTCTTATTCATAACAATACCAGTTGAAGGAAAACAGAACACAGCATCCATGTTATTATCTCTGTGACAATTCAAATACTCGCTCTTGCTAGACTTTCTTTTAATATACATAGAGGAGAAAGCAACTACTCAAGTACAGGCTCAGAACCTCTCCTCTCCCTCAAATTACTGTGAATGCTTTTCAGAGTAATTAGTACTTCAGTCGCCAGTCCTGTTTCCCGTAGACCTCTGGCACAGGCCTATATATCATCAGTCTGCAATAAGGACGTGGGGGAAAGAATCCTATCCCACACAAATAAAAAATACTCCATGTATCTCCTCTCCGATGAGTGCAGTAATGAGGAATTAGCCCTAGAACCTTGTCTCCACTAGACAGCATAAAGACATGTCTTACATTGTCTAAATCTTTTCGCAGAGCAATCTTGCTGGTCACCAGTTCATGTGCAAGATCATCATTTTCTTGCTCAAGCCTCATGTTTGCTTCCTGTAGGCGCCGGTTCTCACGCTGTGGAAAACAACAAAAGTAGTCAAGAGAAAGGTCTACCCAGGTGTTTATAAAACACAATGCATACTGTGCCTAAGCACAAATGCCTACCCTGTATCTTAAGTATGCAAAGACAACTCTACCCGCATGAAATTCAGTGTGGACAAAACTAGCTAGCCATATTGTAAATATAAAACAAAGCAAACAAATTATTAGCTTTGAGAAGAAACCACACATAAATAACTGCTCAGCATTACTTGTTGAGCTATAGAAATGTTTTTGAAGATGGCAAAAGTAGGGGTGTCATTCTGCCATCAATACCTTGCCAGGAGCTTCCTACAAGTACTGATTTTCTTGGCTCAAAATAGAATTTGCATGCTGGAAACAGGTGACAGAGGAGGACCCTGGGAAAACCACTCTATTCTCCCTCCTGTTAACAACTCCCAGCACACAGACAGATGTTAAAGAAAATTTACATAAAATTCTTCAGCTGAAAATACATGAATTTATGTATGTAGGTGTGTGTTATTGTGTCATGTATATGCATACTCAATTTTACATTTAAAATTTATTCCTATATAATATTTATTTGATAAATAAAATCTTTATAAAATTATATACTTACCATAACATACATAATTTGAAATTAGGGAGAGGAGTGAAGGCAGGATTATAATTAATGGAAAGCAGAGTTATAATCAGTTAAGTATTTTCTTTCTGTTCATGCCTTTTGATCATGTTGTTGATCATGTTTTGATCAGCCTGTTACACGAGTGCTAGAAGTGGGCTCTAGTGAAACAGCTGTATAAGCCTAAATATAAACTCATACTATTCCTTTTTTTCATTGTGAAGGTGGGATCACAACCACCCTGTCCTGATTAACATTGCCAATATATAGAGATTCACTTCACGTTCATGTAGTTGATTCCCCTGTTGTATCCAAATTTGTCACAAAATGAAAACAGCTCAAAGAAAAAGGAGTCAAAGCAGGAACTTCCTGCAGGTACTGTGTGTTAAATCAGACCGGAGTAGGTAAGCGTTACCTCAAATCTTTCTATAGGATCCTCCTGTTGAGCTTGCTGCTCTCTCATGGTATGATATTCCTTTTCATATTTCTTCAGTTTCTTCTGGCTAATCTAAATTAAAGCAGCCCATTAGTTCCTGCCCAGAACATCAACAAAAGAACACAATTCACAAAGGGTTATGGTACAAGCTTTAGGCAACTCCTGCCTTCTACAAAACACACTATTTTGAGTATCAAACCCTTAGACATGGTCAAAAATTCTTTTCCACTCAATATAATGACAGAAGCATCCCTTCCTCTTGTCCTTTTGTGGAACATAGAAGAGTTTTTGAAAGGCATCCACAGGAGCATCCTACCTGAGTTTTCCTTGGTGCTGCACAGCTATTTGATGCTCCAAATACTACAGTGGCTTAGCATAATAGATTGCCTTGAAACCCACAAGATGTGTTTAATTTTTGAACTAGCGTGATGCTGAGGTTTCTTCAGCTTCTTTTTCAGCTGCAACATTTATCATCATGCAGAAGTATTTGGTTTACTTTACATGAGACTGCAAATGCTCAAAGGGCAAGTGCAGGCTCAGCTGACATTTCTGCTGGTGTCATTCAAGCTCAGTAGAAAACAGTCCAGTCCCAGAGTTGCCTAGATGCCTCGGCAAGCAGCGACAGCTCGGAAGCACATATGCTCTGTCCCCTAATGCTCCAGGATTCAGAAGGCTGGAATTCTGTCCTCAGCTCTGACAGACACACAACACTAGGAAACTGACTCTCTCAGGGTCCCAGTTTCCCCTTCTCTGAGAAGGGACGGAAAGGTGGTGTTGAATTCAATATTTTTTGCACAGTGTTCAAGTCCTACAGGGACAGAGAACACAAAAGAACCTGTAACAGATCCTGACCAGCATCTTTCCTGGTGTCACCTTGTCAGCTGTGCCTACAACGGTTTAGCAACACAGACCATGCCAAGACCACGGTGAGCATTTCACATGCAAGTTAGTATGCATCTAAATTAAATCTCTATGAACCTTTATTTTCAGTAAGCCACATAGATTAAAAAGCCATGGCTATGTTTTCCTCTTTAACAAAGCCTTGACTGGGAAACATGTTAAACAAATTTTACATGTATAAAGGACAGGCAGAATGGAAAACATGTTTAGTTTCGCTTATCTTTGGTTTTATCATTAACAACCTTACTTGAAATGAACTGTAGAAAACTGGTAACTAGGCTCCCTCTAGTGAGAGCTGCACAGAAACATTTCACCGTACTTCAGTTGACATTTTTTTTGGAGATGCCAGCCCATTTAACTGGAGTCAGTCCAGCCACATCACAACTGCAGAAATTATTCTTACTAAGCACTCCAGTCAAACATGCAGAGCATTAACTCTTTACTGACAATGAAGCCAGTAACTTCAGCAGATTGTTTCACTGCTATGCCCCTGCTGAAAGACTCCCCAAATTATTTGGTTTCATACACCACATCTCAAGCTATGTAAAGATTAGATCTTGAGAATTGAGGCACCCAGCCATGTGAGAGAGAAAAGGAAGGCAGGCACACTACGGTGTTTTCAGCTTCTACTTTTCTGAGTACCTTAATCCAGTTTTGCCTCTTGATACCAATAACAAGGTGATCCTGAGAAGATTTGCCATTGTTGCTGATTCTGGATGTTGGAGCCTTAGAGGGAACCGTGCCCTGGGGAAGCCAGCAAGGCCTTTGGGTTTGCATGGTGATAGAAAGCAGAAATGAACACTGAAGTCCCACCACAGTTTTTCAGGGGCACAGGAGGCAGCAGTAACTCTCTTAACATTTGACTGCAACACTGAGGAGTAACTTTAAGACTCTAGTGTTGTCTCAACCTGATCATTTACTGACCTGCTTTCCAGCAGAATGCTGTTGTAATCACAATGCCTTAGCCAGGCTACTTCTCCCGTACTATAAATAATTTATTTTGACATCAGGCTCTTTTCTGCTCAAAAACACTTCCAGATACAGAGCTGGAGATTTCTAGTGACAGCAAAGGGCTTATATTTTAGGTCAAAGAAAGCAATTAATGTGCAGCACTCCCATCAGGGGCAACACACATGGATGTGATACAGAAATGTTCAGCATCTGTGCAGAGCCCAGTAGTGCAGCCTGTACTTCCTCCCATTTAATTCCCCCCAAAACACAGAGCACGCAAGGAAGCAGTGGACAACCTTGCTGTACACCACTCACAGAAGACTTGTTTGCTTTAACTACTTCACACAGCACTGGGAATGCAGGGAATTTTGGCAGACTGGGAAAAGGAACGAGTTGTTGTTCGGAAACATGAAAGGCAAATGCACTCATTACACATGGTCTTAACCAGATGCATGTGCAACGTCTAATCTGTGGCTAATGTTAAATGATTGGAGAACTAAAATAGCTTACTGTCTTGATTACTCTGTAATTTCTGCACTAGTTTCATAGAAGATATGCTTGAACTCTGCAGAATACTGTTACGCGTACTGCTACACTAGGAGTACAAGATGCCTTGAATATTAACATATTAGGGAAGTTGTGTACTTATGCAGTGATGCTACAAGGAATTCCTCTGGGGAATTTCAAGGAAAAAGGATACTTTGAACCATAGCAAGGTAGTTGACTAAAAACTAATCTACATGAAACTGTAAAGAAAGCATGACAGCTTCTTTAAAATACACCAAGTAAATTATTAAAGTTCCGTTTTAGAACAGTACACACCAAACTCTAGTTTCTATTCTGTTCAAAAGAAACCTCCTATAAGGACCAGAGATGATATGTTATTGTGATACATGGTTTCTGTTATGTAAAGTCAGAAGTCTAATTATCATCAGTGTTTCCAAAACATTGGCTGTATGAACAGTTAATCAATGATTTGTGGGAGAAGTCAAACAGATGTGACGACCACATTGAAAGACAATCTAGATTAGCCTGGTAGCCTTAAAACGCCCTCACAGAAAGCAGTAGGTACTTACAAAAGATTCATGTTCAGAAACATCTGCACACCAAACACCATACAGTACATCAGAGCTTGGTTTCCAACCCGAATGTCTTAGCACTTGTTTCCAGTACCCAAAGGAAAGTCCAAGAAGGAAGCCAATACTGTAAACCTCCCACATGGGCTGCTCAGAAAAAACAATGCTTTTTTGCATTATTAAAAAACTTCAGCTAACTGTGGCAGCTCTAGACAACACACAACTCAGCACTTTAGTTTCATATAAAGTAGACACTCTTTAGACTACAAAGATCATAACAGATTAATATGTTATTGTCAGCTACCTACACTGCAAGTGAAATAGTCTTGAATGGGAAAATAACTTAAAATGTTTTTTAAAAAAGCAGCATACATCCCCCACCATAAAGCAGTGACAAATCCAAACCTCACACAGGGAATACATAAGCCCCAAGGTCATTTCCCTAGCTTAACTTGTAAGAAATTTTAAATGCCAAATCATATTCCTTCATATTCCTAGAAGACCTGTAAATCTATCAATGTATTTTTGCTCCCTATTGCAGCACATAAGTCACATGCACCCACAATTAAAAATAGCTATTTTCTGTCTGAAAGATTACATTCTGTTTCTGCACCATTCACTCTGTTTTAAATGAAACCTCCCCACTACCTCTCAATGAAAGATACTACCCTGTTTGCAGCTACTACTGGAGAAAGATCTCATCAAAGAACCGCAGAGATGTCTGCAACTGTTTTGTACTAGTGCCATTGGTCACTTAAGTGGGTTTGGGGTTTTTTGGGGGTTTTTTTTGTTTGGTGTTTGGTTTTGTTTTTTTTTTTAAGTAGTCTGATTTTTAGTAGCACTGAATATTGCACTGAAAAAACTCTGGGTTTGAGTCCTCCAAGTCGGCCCATATCACTCTAGAAATCTTGGGGCTTTATTGCATTTCACTGTAAAGCACCTGCAATGTTATTTGCATTTGGACAAGTGAGTTGCAAAGTTACATATGGAGACAGAAATTGTACCCATTAAGGATACACTTGCAGTTGCACCACATCTTTACCTTCATATTACATGCTAATTCCATCAGCTTTTTTGCGTTTTCTTCTGAACGGTACCTCTTGGGCAGCTGTACACGGAAGAACTTTAAAGCCCCTTCAAAGTCAGTAAGTAACAAATCATCCTTGGTAGTCTAGGGACAAGGAAAGAAAAGCCAGTAACTGCAAGCAGATTTTGGACAATTACTGAATTCCCAGGGATAATAAAGCAACAGCAGTTTTATAAAGCTCCAAGAACATAACTACTTTTTAACTTTCTGCAAATAGTGTTTGTTTCTATTTCTGCAACCTTCTATTTCCCCGCCACCCCCCTCCAAAAGCACTGCGCTCTACAGAGCACGCCAGGCAACAAGCACATTAATAGAGGAAGTTGTTAGCTTTTCAAAAAGAAACATAATATTTTTGTAACAGGCATCTTAATTTTTTTATATGGTGCGTGATAATGCATAAACCAAAATGTAACATTGCATACTCACTTTTAATAATCCCAGTGCAACATTAAAGATAACACTTATTCCCTGGAGAGAAAATAATGACAAAATAAATTAATTTTTCAGTATTTACAAGACTGGATATTAATTTATTTGGTAGGTTTTGTTGTTTGTCTAGCTTCCGTGAAAAGGAGAACCAGGATACAAATGTCACCAGGTGCTATATTAAATCAAAGGCCCAGAGAATGACTTTGCAAACAATTAGGAAAGTATCTTTACTGGATAGCCATTATGGATAGCAAAACAATGTTTCAACACAGGTTTTACTATCTTCTTACTAGTTTAAAACACTGAAATTATGAAGGCACTGTTGTGTATTTTATTTTTTAGTGACCAGTTGGTCAGTTCAAGATAATTTAATTTGCATATAGAAACTTCTGAAAACACTGGATTCAAATGCAGCAATATAAACAACCATATATTCAGTTATGGTATTAAAAAATTGGGATAATTTGTGTCATGAAAAAGAAAGTGACTCACTTTAGGACAGAGACCACATCATCTATTTTGCCACTACTCATTAGAAGTGTTTTATTTATATTGTCCGATTAAATACAAACAGTTCCTATGGTCAGTAGTAGCATACACCTTCTTAATCAAGACACACTGCTCATCTTATTTCAAAATTCTGTCTTTTTTCCCATTAAATTATTCTTTCACTATTATTTTAAAATGATAAAAAGACCTTAAAACTTCACTATGAACACATTTACTATTTATGAATTTAAAATGTATTTCTAAACAAATAGACCTGATTTTCTTGATACCATCTGTTGCTTTCTAGTACATTGGCACATAGAGAAAGCAAGCAGCAGATAGATACAGAGTAAAAACATTGACCAGGACATTTATGAATGCTGAAACCCTTCAGTAAAGGAAACGCAGACAAACTGCCACTTCACAGTAACACCTGCAGATCCAATGCAGAATGGATGCGTAACCAGTGAGTAAAAAAGCAACCCACTAAATAACTCAGGGATGCTTCAGTACAAAATGTGATTTGTTAACTTACGTTAATAAGCTCAGACCCAAATTACACTACTTACCAGCATACTTCCAAATATACTGTTCTAAACTTGATTACATAGAAAATCTCAGAAACTCTCAATAATTTTTTTCTCTAAATATATGATGTGAAGTATAACAGGAGAAAGAGCTCCAAGCTTGTTAGATTACCGGCATGACAGTTAGCTGGGCAACTTTATACACAATGGCCTCCATGCAATAATATTCTAGGAAAAAAGTAGTTATCATTGGATATAATACAATTTAACAACAGAGAAATCCATTTGTATATTAACTCTCATCCCATGAGCACTGTACAGAATCTTACACAGATTCAACAGTGTTATAAGAAACAGATTATAATCTTTTATATAGATATTTATCCCTAATTTGTATCTTTAAAATGCTGAGAACTCTTTTTCATTGCAGAAACGTTAAGAATTCTACATAAAAGTAATTATCACATGCCTAGCTTTGAAAGAACAGATAGTAACAAGGACATGAATCAAGATAGTGAGAAACTGTCAAAGTTGCTAGCAGTACAAGTCTCCAGTTATACCACATACCTCACACAAGAGTAAGTCAATAATATGGAAGACCATGTAGAGAGGGAATTTTGCAGTGAACAGTGTAAGGAACCACTGGGAAGCATACATGTGCGCTTCAAGGCTAATGTCCAGAAAGTGGTTATACAGATCAGGAATGTATTCCTAATGATAAAAACAACACAAATACTGAAAGTTAATTTATACTATTTCGGAACTGTAGCTGAAATCCCAAAGTGACAGAAAAAATCAGGGTAGAGTGACAATCTGTGCAGCAAGGCAGGTTTCTGTATCCACCCATGCCTGACAAGACAGCTGCCTGACATGCTAAAGGACTTTCTACGGATGCCGAAGGTTTGCCCCGACGTGGATGCTCAGAAGGACACTGTATCCCATGCGCAATGGGTTCAACCTCCAAGCTCTCACCTTCGCAGGAAACTCAGCCAGTGGATGTGCTGACACTGCAAAGCCACTCTGCAGTGTGCCTGCAGTGAGCTCCAAAGTCACTGGTGTGCCAAGCCACACAAGAGCCACTCCAACGGGTCAGACACGTCTGCCTTCAATCTTACTGCTGCACAGTAAGCAGCACCAGACTGGTCTCGAGTCAACATTCTCTCTTCTTTAAAAACCTCCAATATGGGTAGTCCTCACACTTCATCCTTACTAAGAGGTTACAAACACTATTTACGTATAAGATAGACAGCTAGTTTTGAATTGCAGGCTCTGATCCATTCCCTTCACGCAAGTTTGAACACCTACCTGCATGAGGCGCTCCAGCTGATAGAACTTGCAATGCAAATCTTCAAAGTTTTGTTTGAAAAGTTCCCTGAGTCCATAATCAAACATGATTTTGACCAGAACACTGAAAGCTTGCTCCTCAGGCATCTGTGAGAGAGGAAAGTGTATATATCACAGAGCATTTAAATCTTTCAGATCAGTTCCATTTGCCCTTACCTCCCTTCTCCCTCTTATAAGAAAAAACAAATTGTCACTACTTTTTAAGCTGGCCCTATCCAGTTTAAAAGTAAATAATATTAACACACAAAATGAGGTCTAGTGTTGCAAATGGTGTTTCATTTTTTTCTGTGGAATAAACCACCTCCCAATCACCCAACTAAAAATACATCTTTCAGGTGTTAAGCCCAAATCAGTTTCTTGGTGTCTTTGTTCCAAATCATGTCAGAAACAGAATCCTACAGATTTTGAACAGCCTAACCCCCGTCACCTACATAACAAAGACGGAAGCAGTATTACTAGACGATGTTAAACAGGATCCTTCCCTTATTCTTTATTTACCTTTTCAAATGACATTGTAACATTTGATGTTTGTTTTTGTATTAGATGGCATGAATAAGACAGACCAGTAACTGCCAACAAAAGTTCCAGATATCACAACTCAGCATTGGTTTGGGAAAAGTTCAATATCCCTTTCCTGCCAAAAACTGAAGAAACACTCATCATGGCTCATCAGTGCTTAGACATTTTTCCCTGACATCAAAATTCAGTTTTCATACTTCCACAGTAAAGTCTGACTTCAGGTCAATCACTTGTTCCTGTAAAGGACAGAACATCCATCTCAAGTATTCTATTATTAATCTGCAGATGGAGTTTGTTAAAACTGAAAACTTTGCTGAGCCATTCCAAACTGGTAGTGAAGGACTCAGAGAAACTTAATTTCCTTTTCTGTAACATTTCTTTTTAATCTTTATTTTTCACACTCAAAAGGCGGACTTCAAAGAGAATCAAATAAAAAAAAAAAACTTCTTTGAAATTTAGCCTTTTTAAATGCATACATTATTCCCAGAAGCAACAGCTATTGTTAAAGAATTCTAGAATAATGCACAGTTCGTTCTTGATAGTGGGTCTCTCTAATGCAATGGATATTAAACAAATGGACATATGACAATGAAAAAGCTAAAAGAAAGCACGTCTATTTCAGTAAAAGTGTTCAGTTCTCTTTTCAGAAAGTATCACCCTTCTTGATCTGATTTAGTGTAGTAATACAGAATAAATTGCTCATCAAGTAAATATTTCAGATTACAGTTACAAAGATCTAAAAGATTATTATCATTAATCATTTGGCTTTTGTTTCAAAAGAATGGAGTTTACAATCTCTTCTATATCCTCCACTAACTGTACAACGTTATGGAAATACTCCACTGAAGACCAGACTTCCTTTTCCACCGAAAACTGCAGGGAAGTCTTCATACTTAGTTCTCTCTGGTAGCAACAATCACTAAAAAGTAGCTGGGGGGAAAAAAAAAAATCTCAAAACACTACTGGACTTCAGAACTCTGTTCAGTTTCAACTACCCACGCTTGCAACAGAAACGCTGAAAAAAAGCAGACATTTCTTTAAAAAAGAACGGCCTATAAATAATTTGTACAGATCTCCAATTCTCTCATATTTCCCAAGCGCGAGTGAATCTAAAACTTTTGCTTCTGACATACAATAACCATAAATCTCTCTATCTTCTGAACATGCAAGCAATTAAAGGATATGAGTCGGATGAGATCCCTTCTACCAACAACAAAGTTTAAAAAAGCCTAATTGAGTATCTTTTAAAAAAAATAAAATATTATTGTATCCTTCACTAACCTCCCAAACCAAGAAGCACAAAGGCCTAGAATGCAGTAGCCCACGTAGGCAGCATACTACGTTCAAAGCACTGAGACCTAATAAACTGACAGGCCATCAATGTCATAAATACACTTCTGTGTATACAAGACACATGGCAATTACCATCCATATTTCTGACTGATTCTAATAGAAACATCTTCTAAAAAGCTTACATCTGACCTTGACACCCTTTAACAGAAACATTTACAGTGTTGTCTTATACACAAATTCCATGCCTACTAGCGACCAAGAGTACAAGCCTGTAGTGTTTCAAATGGAAGGGGTCCTGAAACAGAAACACAGTGACATGAACACTGACTGTAGACAAGAGTCGTTACAAATACCACAGTAAGTTTTAAACAGTATAGTCTTCTCTGTCTAAAATCACATTATTATTGACCAACATAAGTGGATATGTGGCTTGCAACCCTGGTACAGGAGTTACCAACATTTGTTCTAGGCAAAGTGGAGCAATATTTAGTCTTAACCTTAAAACAAATGGAGGGGGGGGAAACCCACCACTTACATGTAGAAGCAGCACAGCAGCAAGAAATGATTGGCCTTGACAGTAACCAATCTCTTCATCATAGACAGAGTAGGCCTAAAAAAAAGAATCAAGACTTTACAGCGTATCTGTCTTGAGCTACAAACACAAAGAAAACAAAACACTGCACTGAACATAGCTCCCTAAAATTTTCGCAAGGTGCATCAGTTACTATTCTAATGAAGGGATAACCTGTATGAAAATCGAACTGTGATATATAGTGGCAGTGGCTGGTTACAGTGATGCACCAAGACCACTGCAGCCTATTAAACCACTTATCTGAGTACTTTTACCTCTAAACAGGTGCTACAGGGACATTAGCAAGAGGGAGAAACAGTAGGAACACAAAAGAAAGAGTACTGGAAGCTTAAAACATTCCAGTTGAGATAACTGAATACAACAACAAGCTGTCCATTTTTGATAATTTCTTCCTTTTAATAAGCAACTTCAAAGCATGCCTATGGCTTTATAACGTTTATGGGAGGTACATAGTTATCCCCAGTTTTAAAGACAACTACATATAATGACAGCAGCTTATGGCGTACGTTACACAGAAAGGACACACCCAACATCAGAACACGTCTTTTTCAAGAGGCAACAGCAGCATGATTTCCTCCATGTGTCCCTAACTTTGCCCGCACAACTTAGACAATACTGACAACGAGGGAGCATGCTGCAGCCAAAGGCGAGCTGTTTCTGATCAGTATGGAATTAGCCCTCATTTCCATCATAGCATATCATTCGTCCAGCTTGATCCAAGTTGACATGTCTGTAATCACATGAAGTCTCGGTACCAAACACCTTCGTGTTCAGGAATCCAGAAAGGCATATTACTTCAGGTCTCCTATCTGAATGGCGCTATGACCAGCTAAACATCTGAAATGAAGAACTGAGTCTAGGTTGAGAACTGAACTAGGCTGAGTCTAGTGCCAGAGTCTGCCTCCATGATATGGTTAACAGTAAGACATGCACATTCTTCCCAAGTAACAGTTACATCTGTTAAATGCTGTTAAAGTTAGGAAAACCAGTCAAGTAGAATTTAAAGAATACCTTGCATATTTTGTACAGGGAGTCCTGGCCATCTCCCCCAGTATCTTTAAAATAATCATGAGCAGGGAACGTTCGATTGATGTCTCGGGTGATAGCACTGTCTTGCGGAGATTCCTATTAGGACAAAAAAAAAAAATTAAAATGTAAATTAAAACACATCAAAAGAATATAAATTGCAGTATGCTAGGACTGAGAGTTAGGGGATTGGCATTGTGTTCTGTGCAATGTTCTAAATTTAACAAAACACAGTCTACTTAACCAGAACAGGCTGCCTGCAGGCTGGCAGCTCCAGATCACAGTCTTGATAGATTTGGTTACCTAAGCACATCTGGGAATGGTCAGGGAGTGGCATAAAAAGCACACACTCAAAAGTGATCCAGGACATTGCAACACAGACAGCCGCCTTCCCCTGACTTCACTTCTGAATGTGAAAACTGCCCAGTTCTTTTATCTCACAACTACGGAGAGTAACCATCAATTGTAAGAAGCTGCATGCTGCTGTCCAAAATGCTGTCCCTTAGTTTCAGCTAGAGAAATCTCTATTCATCCCTTCCCCAGAATTAGACAATAGAACAGTAAAAAACTGAGTACAAGTCCAAGAAAGACAGCATCATATAGCAAAGCATAATAGAACGCAGGGACAGGTGCCTGTATGAGCTGGGCATTTCACCATGAGGAGATGGAACTTTGCTCTCCACATTGCTCTAATGCAATCCATTTCAGATGCCTTAGACATTTGGAAAGCTGAACAATAACAAATAGCATACAATTACGAAAACCAGTAAATGTGAACAATGGACTGAAAAGACCAATTGGAAGAAACACCAAGCAAGCCTGCATCAAGGGCAAGTCCTACACAAAAGGCAGTGAAAACTCCTGGTAGGGATGAAAGGAATTTGACAAAGCATAATAAATACAGTAAACAGTAAAAGGGAAACTTAGGGCCTTTTCCTCCTGACTTTTATTTAAATGGTTTAAACACCAAATGATCTCCATGAAATTAGTTGGCAATACTGACCTCAAATAGCCCACCCTATTAGGAATTGTCAGTATTGCTGAGGATGGCTTAGAAGGAATCCGAGTCCTACCTTGGAGACGTATCCTCAAAAAAGGTTTCCAGAATATGGAAGGAGGAGGTTTGTGTCAGGCACATCATGAGAAGCCATAAGCATTTGTGAACAATGTCCAGCTTAACCTAATCTGCCCTCTACAACAGATTCATGTTCCGAATAGGAAAATAAGCAGCTGCCATTCCTACACTGAGCTCTTCTTGGCTCTCTGTCAATATTAGACATGTGACTACGTGAGATGTTCTGATCCATCTTATGCAGTTCAGTTTGAAACTATTTCTAGTGTAGTCATTCAAGCCAGAGCTCACAGCACAGCAAGGAAAAGTGTCCTTTGAAACAGAAAGAACTACCCTCCCCCATTATCAAATGAACTAATTTGCTTATTTAGGAAGCCAGTGGAAACAGCTCATACACATCATACATCCTCCTTTAACAGAGAAAACAACAATAAGAAATACATAGTTTAAAAACACACACCAAACGGTGACACAAATCAAAAAATTACTAAGCAGGCACACAGAAAACAGCTGTCAGAAGATTTGTGCCGTTCCCAAAACCTTCACTTTACAGGGAACATTTATGCGAATGGGAAGACTAAGCAGCTTCTTCCATGTGAATGGAAATGGGCTGATGAAGGAAGCTGTGGAGTCCCCATCACCACAGGTGTTCAAGTCTCAACTCGACAAGGCTGTGAGCAACCTGACCTGATAAGAACTGCTTTGAGCAGAGGGCTGGACTAGATGACCTCCGAAAGTCCCTGCCAACCCAAGTTATTCTATGAGTAGCATACCACAGAAATCGCTCACTCAAGCTGTCTTTAAAATGCTTAATTTACCCAGCATCTGGTAGGCAATTGTAGCGTGCCTTCTGAATCTGAAATTGTGCTCGCCATGTTGAATTAAAAAAATCTGAATTAACCTCTACAATTTCAGAACTATTTCTACAGTTTTATGCCATATTTTGTGACTTCTGATTAATCAGATTTCAGCTTTTGTATGGATGTGTTTCACCATTAATGCCTTGTACCTTTTGAGGCAGCCAAGATCCACCTGTTATCTAGCTGATTACTATAAGTGCTGCTATTAACCAAATTGCCAAAATAAAACAGAAACCAAAGCCCTCTGTCTGTAGCTATTTTTTTGCCTACGATTGGTCCCTCTTTCCACTATTTAAAAGATTGCTTGCTTGAGCAGTTAATGAGAGCAAGAGCTCCTTGGTAGTGGGAATCATCTGAAAAGATGCTATAATGATCATTAAGCAACCGTTGCTAGTGAAAGGGTCAAAGGCTCCCTTGTAGGTGGTGGCTTCCCTGGCAAAGACTGAACACAGAAATTAAAAAGTCAGTCTTCTCACATGTGAGATTACCATGTAGCAGTGCCCAGGCTAACACTGCAAACACACAAGATGCTCTGTGGAAGCAAAACAGAAGAGATGTTTTATTTTTAAAAAAAGTTTTACTATGTCCAAATAACCCATACTTCTGTTAGACAAACGGAAAAAAAAAGGTTAGAAGTAAAATAGTTAGTACAAAAGTGCATGATGTAATCAGTGTGAAGATCATTAAATACAGCATTTAGTTGATCATCATCTTCACAAAACAATTTTGCAAACAAGACCAAAATTACCACAGTGTGCTTGATTTTCTCTTCTGATTTTAATCCAAGGTTAATGCTCCTCTCTGTGGCTTAATACAGACATTTCATTAGCAAAGCATTACACTGCTATTACAATCAAGTTATTGGATTGTTTTGGAAATTATATCAGTAGTACTGTTCAGCATTTCGATTTGATAATAATTAACATGCCAAAGAGGTCTGTCTCATTATAAGGAAATCAGAAACAAACAAAATCCCACGCTAAATAAGTTTCATATAACTATAAGCCTTTTAAGTCAATAAAGAGAAGTAAGATAATGGCTGGCTGTTTGCTTCAGCTAGTTTTGCAAGTAGAGAAAGACAACGCTCAGAAACAATTCTGGAAACTTTAAAGCATGTGAATACAATCTTAGTGATAACCTTCAGTTTCTTTAAAAGTTTGCAAGACTGAATTACAGTGAAGTACTCTGCTTTGCAAGAGCACAGGTACTGCTCACTGCCAACGTCAGTCTGCGGCACCAAGCAAGTGGCTTGCCTGAGTGGTACCTGCGTTCCGCTGCAATGGCAAAATAACCTTAGATCCACTTAACTTTTAATCCACTTATTAAATAGCAGAGACCAAAGCATCTGGTTGGAAACTCTTAGGATAGGCTTCTCAAACAAGTCACTCATTATGGCTAAAGAGAACTAATTAGTGGTCTCTCTCTAGCTTTGCGTGACTTGTTCAGCGCTGGACTCCTGTGTTTCAGTACAATTCTTCAAGTAATCTGTAACGCTAGTTCCTGCAGCTGAAGCATAGCTTCGGGAGAGAAAAATTAACGGAAATGATAAGGTTTAAAAAATGTTTTTCAAACCATGGCTTTGAAATCTCCCCATTAGTACAAACTGCTGCAATCCAAGCATTGTGTAACCTTTTCTTTACTCCTATTTTTATACCTTGCTGTGAGAATTGGCTCAATGGGCAATTTCTCATGCTTTCAGGGGACTGGGAACTGAAGGAAACCCTTCTGAACCCACACCCTTCACAAACTGGGATTGAAAAATAGAAAGCTAAGAATGACAGGAAGAAAAAGAAAGTAATAAAGAAAACAGAATGGAAAACAGCCATGAGAACTGAGGCAAGTGTAGTGAGATTAAAATTCTCA
>NW_010519025.1:783-13617 GCF_000687285.1 Phaethon lepturus | reverse complement strand
GCAGGAAAGCAGGAAAATGTAGATGCTCAGACTAAGAACATACCCTTCCTCGCCCTCTTTTATGCACTTTAAAATATTAGTGAAGTTACAATGAAACCTTCATCTCCAGTTGATTTAAAAAAGAAACTATGTGAGTAATTATGGAAACCAGAATGCAGTCCAGCAGATAAAAGCTCACCCATTGTATTAGCCTGTATATAAAAACATACTGGTTCCTACCTCCTCAACTGGACACACTTAAGAGACATTTTCCTTGTATTTTTGTGATCTTCCGGGAACCATCCCAAGATCTGCAAACCTTATCATGCAGTTACAACCTCGATCAACACCTTCAGACTGAGACTGTTACTTCAGAAGCTTTTTCTGTAGCTTAAGCCACAACTAAAAGACAAGGAAGAGAAGGAATTCCCAGTACCTCTTCATGGGGCTGATCTGCTTGTAGTTTTCAGCAGCTCAGGTTTATTCCTCCTAATCCACTACTTAAACCCAAGAAGATGAAGAAACAGCAGCAAAGAATTGCTGAAAGGACAAGGTCTGTGATGAAAAAAACATGAAATAAGAAATCTCCAGAGAAACAGAGGAAGGTTGCCTGCTGGAAATGGCTTGCCACCCAAAGATCAACTCCTGTCTTACCAGGCTACTGGAGAAATCTGATGGGGGCATAAAACCTAAAGCCTTTACCTAGACACAGGTTGACTTCAAAATTGACATAAAAATGGAAAAACTGTGAGGCCCACACTTCAGATTCCCCCCTGCCCACACCCCCAGAATGATTCAAAATATGGAAGTTTACTCACTGGGGTGAGTTACCTGACACATCCACCACAAAAAACAACTTCTGCTTGATTCTCACTCTTGCCACAATGGGATCGATTGTCACATGGCTATTATTTCTTAGGAAGGTCCCACTGACTTTGCAAGGATTTTGTCACACAGTCAGAGATTACTGTGAGAAGGGTCTAGAGTCTCAACTGATCAGTGGCATTTTTACCTACTTTGCCCAGGGCCAGATCAGCACATGACATGCTGTTGCAAGGGATCTCTGTGCAAGGCATAGACAAGCCATTCACGAGAGCAACAAGCCAGCTGACAGCTTTCAGCAGTTGCAACAAGCAGAAAAAGCCAAAACTCTCTGAAACTTTCACGGGCAGCAACAAGGGTAATATTACACAATGGGGATAAGTTATTTTGAGCAGATCTGTACGTTTTAAGTACATCTGAAAATACTAAAAGGTCTTTTGATAGCGTGTCACCAGGTCTATTTTGCAGGTTGATGGCATTCCCAAAATTACTTTTAATAAGCACTATTTACACTCACTTTTACACAGAGTGCACTTCCTGCATTTGCCTTTGACCAAACCACTGTGAGAAGGTTTCGCTAAAAAGAATTACACCTGTTACTAAGACCTTAAGGAAATCTCACAAAACCCACTTTCAAAACAATGTGCTTGTTAACTTCTCATAAGAAATGCTGCTCGTAGAATATAAGTGTTACCTGGAGTTAGTATTTACCGAGAACATTAACAAATAAATAGTATGTGTGGAAAAAAACCTGAATACTTCAGATAAATTCAGAATGGTTAGACAGCTGCAATTTGATACAATAGTGCATTGATACAGCATATTTTCAGGCCAAATATGGCAATATAGTGCAATTCTAAAAATAAAAGTGAATCCCTTGTGATATCCAGCCCTTTCGCTGTGTTTGTTTCCTTTTAGGGCTCAAGTTTCCCACAGGAAAATTATAGAGACAAGTTTGCCTACAGTGCCCTACATCATGTATGGATAAAGCATAAACAGAAAACGCACGCTGGAAGGTTTTCCTGCTCTTGGCAATTACGTACAAGCCAGACTATTTAGAGCAATCAAGATAAGATGAAAAAACCCCACCCACTCCCAAACGAACATACCTTTACCAGCACAGTTACATAAAAGTCATCCGAGACAAGACGTGAAAACATGTGACGTATCATTTATTTCTTAAATGTATTTATGATCCATTCAGACCTTTCAAATAAAGTGTACAAGTGCATTTCAGAATAAAAAACTACACTCTTCACACAGCTCTGTAGAACACTACATTTCATGAAGCAACTTGAAGAAAAAACTTCCTATTAAACCACCCATGCATCCTTTGGCTACAATAATATCACTGATCAACAAGTACTGCTACTGAATTCTGAGTTTCCCTTTAAAGAGAAGGAGCATCCTAAAATATGCTTCCCCTTCCAGAGGCCTCTCTTTAAAGAGAGAATACTAAATAAATTAGCTAGGCTTTTAGGCAAAACAGTAAGGCTACTTAGTACTGTTGATGCATGATCCATATATTTGGAGAACAGGCAATCCTAGGCTATGTGAAATGCGTCAACAGCCCTTGAAATTTTAGTAGTATCAAGATTACATCAATCCAGAACAAATGGCAGACAAAAATGTAACCAGTGGAACAATCACTGAATAATGTGCAGTTTCTCTTAGGATGGGAAGTGCTGATAACAGATTCAGAAAAGTGTTTATAAAATTCGCTAAGAACCACATTGATATTCTTAAAATTACATATTTTACAAAGCCCTAAACTATGTGACTGTACAATTACTACCGTGTTAAGTTGCTTGTTTTAAAATACACATACATGTATTTTACATGGGTGTGTGTATGTATACATGTATTTTAAAACTAGCAATTTAACATGGCAGTACTTGTACAGTCTCACAGTACACATATATATATTATGTATGTACATCTACATCAAAAAGGAAACAAGCCAAGAGATGTATGACACAGCTGGGGTACAGATCACCTCAAAGGGAATAATACATTTCTTTGAGTTTTAATAGCTCATAACAAAACTACCTCTCAGAAATAATTATGCAAAGAGTTAGAACCAGATATTTACATGCTGCCGATTTACCTAGTTCCATTTAATGTTTAAAAATATGCAAGTACTATTTTAAAATTAGTAACATTTGTCATTTTTGGCTCAACTGTAGTTTTTCTCATCATTAGTCTTAGTTGAAAAATTAGCTACAGAATAGTCTATTAAAATGATGGGGTAGAAGAACCCCTCCTCCCCTGTATTTTAACAGCAATTCTGAGTTGGCACAAAACACGTAATTCTGGAGCCACAGCAAAAACTCTTCCTCAGCTGCCTTGCATATCAAAACACCCATCTCCCCCTCTGCAGAGTACAAAACAGAGCAAACCCAGGCAGAGATGAGGAACATCGAGGAGCCCAGACTGACACCCTGATACTCCCCACTGTGTCAGAATAAAACACAGCATTAGAGAGTCTTAAGGGTAGGATTGGCTCTAATTCACCTGTTTGCTTTTCTAATCTGCTTGGAGGATTTTTCTCCTGTAGTTCTTCATAGCAGGGGTTTCACACTCACACCTCTTTCTCATCTTTTAATACGAAACAATTTCTAGCATTAAAAGGTGCACAAAGTTCTTAGAAACACACACATACGTTCTTACATGTGTTTTTGTCTCTTCTTGGTCTTTTCACTGACACAGGAAAAAACTACCAGTTGTAACACTACTCGTGTAAGGAGCTGGACTGTCTCCCAAACAAAACTCCTCATAACGACCCTCTGACAAACGTCAAATCTCCACAGAACGCACTGAAACAATCTCACCAGTGGCTTCTGCTGTCCCAGTGACTGTGAAGGCGCAAGGAGACCGGTGGGACACAAGGAAAAGCAAGCATCCTTTAAAGTAAGATCGCTCCACTGTATTTCATTCAGCAAAGCAACCTAAAATCACATGCACGCATAGCCTCCCATGCTTGCAGTTTAATTGTAAACAGCATGTGGGGGAAAAAAGCAATTAAAAAAGGTACTAATACAATTTTGAAATCCCTGAAGAAAAGACATACCCACGAGTATTAAGAACAGTAAAAAAGCTCATCATTAGCAATTACAAACTCGTTTCCATCCTGTTGCATTCATTAGAGGAATACAAAATTGAATCTAGTGTTTACATGCTAGAGTTACAACAGAAACTAGATTTCAAAGGTTACATAGGGAGAGAAATTTATCAGCATAGGAACTTGCAAAACACTGTGCTGTACAGCATTTCTAAAGACAAGTCTGTGCAGACAATACATGCGATTGCAAATCCTTTCAGACGGTTCAAAAGTGTGGCTGGAGGTAATGCTGCTTCCTGTTATCTGGAAGGATTAACTGCACCATTACTTTTAGTAGGTTTTAATGACAACAATTTATCGTCAAGAAATACCTAACCCCTCAAAAACTGAGGTGATCAGAAACACACAGGTACCTTAGAGCCCTCAGGGTTTTATTTCTTTTGTACACTAAACATCAATTCTTTTGACAGAATCTACAGAAAATGTTTTAAAAAAATGTTTTTATGAAATACTTTTAATACTCAGTAATGCTAATATTTAAAAATACTTCACAGTGTGGTACTAACGTAACTTCATAAAACGAGCAACTTGAGTTAGCTAAAGCTCACAGCCTTACATTATATTAAAATAGTCCAAAGATTTCACACACACACACAAAATCACTAGCACTATAAATATACCTAAGCCACTTTAGTGCAAAGTCTGTTTTTGCTTCCCCTGACAAATCCCTCTATATTCCTGCCAGCATATTAAAACATCATCCTTTACTAATCTAATTATTGATTTTCAAGGATTAATTTACAGTTGAAATCCCAGAAGAAGTTTTTTCCATTTACGATAAAAGTAATGACTCTGGTTATTAAGCATTTGCTTGCTTGTATCATGTGATCTTTGTAACATTTAAGAATGACTCGAATATGCACAGCAAGATTTGAGTTCATCTTTACAAGGAGTTACTTGAATGCATTTAACTTTTTAATTAAAGGATCTCCAGTAATGACCACCAGAGAGAAGCCAAAGCTTTGAGTTACAAAATTGCTATCCTCCTCTTACGAATTCATAAAAAGAAAGAAGTTGGAACAAAAAGTTCAGGCTCCCTTCCCTCTCCCTAGCCACCCAAGGGTGCTCTCATGCTGTATCTCGGGCGCGGTCTCATACAGAAGACCTGCCCGGGTGTAGCACTCCCCCGCACAAGCAGCAATTGCTAACTTCAGAACGTGTTTCTCTATCTAAACCCAGATTCTAAATATAACCTCATGCAATGTGCATCCACTCAGCATTTCTAAAAACTTCTAGCAAATAAAGCTACTGGTTATCAACCCACGTACAGGTAACAGTCCCACAGTGACGTGGCCTCCTGGTCTCCCCGGAGCAGAGCCTGCACCTCCTTTGATCAGCTCGGTGACTGCGACACTCCTCCCAACATCTTCAGGCCAAAACAAAGATGACTAACAACTTCTGTTTCCCAATTTAAGTAACCACAAATTCACTAGCTAGAGAACCAGTTTTGACAGATTGCTAAAGTACACCAGAGGCTGTAAATAAACAACCTGGATTAGGATACAGGAACATAACTTACATTAATGTTTTCATCAAGTGCTAAAGCTCCAGAGATGCAAATAGGATATGGGTGAAATCCACAAACACTTCCATTTGCAACCACCACTAAAGGCATGTGGAGAGGACACAGACTGTGGCTTGTTTTAAACTCTGCAATGGAAATAAAAACTGAAGGGTGACAGAAGTCACTACTGAGTGGAGAACCATCATCAAAGCTGCCTGCATGAGCAAAACATTTCACCTGTCTAGAAAACTGTGTCACAAAGAAAAAAAAACCTGAAAAGCTGACTAAACAACTATATCACATCAGATTATTTCCCTATTGCTGCAACACCTCAGATGGTTAACCATGACACAGACCGGTATTACCCCAATTTACCTGAGCTGAAATGGAGGGGCCGGATCACCACTCCAGGCGTGAAGGTAATCCATTTGCTGCAGGTGTGGGAGCCCTGAGGCTCAGACAAGCTGCCTTTGGAGTGCAGCAAGGCAAAAGAAAGAATGTGGAACTCCATCCTCTAAAAAAATGTATTGTAAAGGACATGACCCAAATGAAATACTCCATTGTTTTGACAGAACTGCCATTTCCACCCTACCATCAGCGCAGGCACAGCTGTCCAGCGGGTTTCCTTTCTTTGTTCCCACTGGCCACAACTTTCAGTTTCTTTCTCTAAAAAACAACTGCATCTGGTTTTATACATACTAAATTTTAATTTTGAAGAGCTCTCCTCTCACAAAAACATTTTACATACATAATTTTAGTATTAAATTGTCTCCCTTTGCTTATCTGTAGAAAATGTCTTTCCAGGTGGTACCTCTGCAATGCACAGGCAACAAATAAGGGAAGTAACAACTAAGAAGCTTTAAGACGTCGGCCTGTAGAAGTCAGGAGAACACGTCTTCTAGTGCAAAATGGGTTGTTTTCACGATGGGGGACTCCCCCATCACCCTAAAAACGAGGGGCTGTTTACTTTGTTGGAGACAGTCCGTACAACCTGGCGGTCCAGCTGCGACTTACCCCAAGGCCTAACCTGACCCCAGCCAAATGTATTTCAAGCCCACACTGTTACGAAGTCTTAGGGGTCCCAAAGGGACCAATAGATCTAATATATTGACCTGAGACCACAGCCACATCCAAACAACAGTATTCATAGTATAAATACTATGAAATATAAAAAAAGCCTTTCGTTAACCGTGCTCTCTAGAGCTCTGAATTTTAGCAATAGGAATGGAAAGAGAAGAGCTGAAAACAGACTGAAAGAACCAGGCAGGCTGAGATGGCGGAGGGAAGCACAGCCTCACCAGGAGAGCGAACGGACTCAGCTTGGGCATTCCTCCGCTGCTGTTATGCCCCAGCCTCTCACCTCCTGGAAGCCTCAACAGAACCACCCCAGCATCTGCAAAGTCTCCATTCCTTTAGGTTGCGTAAGGGAAGACAGCTACTCTTCCCTCATATACGTATAAAAACCACGGAAGCCTTTACATCTCTTGGACCTCAGCAGAACATCAGCTATAAACACGTGCTTTGCCAACTTCAGATAGTGTTGGTAGTGAGGTCAAATTCACAGAAAGGATGTGTCGTTGCATTCTGCAGTCATAAAGGGGAAGAAAAAGGTTTCTAACCGCCCAACAAAATAAGGGCCAGGTCAGGCAAATGTTTTAGCAGGTGTTTCAAGTACCTGTAACTAAAAATGTGTTAAAGCAACAACAAAAGCCCTCCAAAACCTCCACCTCCTCTTATTAAATTAAAATTA
This sequence comes from Phaethon lepturus, assembly GCF_000687285.1. Taxonomy (NCBI): domain Eukaryota; kingdom Metazoa; phylum Chordata; class Aves; order Phaethontiformes; family Phaethontidae; genus Phaethon; species Phaethon lepturus. The sequence continues at coordinate 6,441 of NW_010519025.1, read as the reverse complement.
CCTACAATAGATGAATCGAGTAATTAAAAAAAATTTAAATGGGCCTTTTGTTTGTAATGTCTAAAGGTAGACTCTTATGCTCAGATTTAGTTCCTAAGAAATGTTTTTTAAAGCACCAACCTGAATTAGGAACAAAAATTCTGTCAACTTCAAACCCTGATGTGGAGTAAAATCAGACTGAAATGTTTCAGACCTCATGAAGGTTCAATACATCTATTATCATCACAGCAGTTGGTAATACCACAGTAAATCTAAAAAAATCTGTTTATCTAATCTGCATACTGTATTTCTCCATCTCACATCACATATATGCCTTGGAAGTGTCTTTTTCAGAACAGACAAACTGCTGAAATTTAGGACTTCTTACAGGTAAAACCTTTATATAAGCAGGAAAGGAACAATGCCAGAGAGATGCAACATGAGACTGAAGTTCGGAAATTCTCATTCAAGTCTCTGCTATAAGAAAGACTCTTCATGCAACCTCGTGCTACTCTTGAGATTCTCCGTGCCTTAGTACTTTGTACCACTTTCTTCTTGTCAAAGATTTGTGACAAATATTCCAGATTGCCCCTTGGCACTCTGACATGGAGCCATGTCAGAATTACAACTAGTAGAAGCAATTTTCTGAGTGATAAGAAGCTTAAAAACAAGTACAAAATCCCTAACAGCAAATAAAGACTGTAGAAACTAGTAACATTTAATTAAAAAAACCTAACAGTAGATAACAGCAAAACTTTTATTTCACACAAAAGATACCTGTTGAGTTAAAAAATTCTGTCACTTAATTGGAGATTATAAAAAATAATATTTCACAGATTTTCTCTCAGTCTGTTTGGAAAATGACAATATAATCACAATGTAAACTTCCAGTAAACTTAAAAAAAAAAAATCAAGCATTCTAGATGAAGCAAATTATCACCTTCTGAGAAGTTGTGCGTATAGAAAAATCTTCCCATGGTACTAAAAGAATGCCGCTGAATTGCATCCTGCAAATTGAACCTTCCAGCAGCTTAATCTGAAAGTGAGGCAGATAACCCTAATAAAAAAAATAAATTTATAGTCTGAGATGGAACTTCAAAATTAGTTCATTTAATCATATCAAAACAGACAATTTTTATGAAGATGTAATTCGATTTATGTATTCTCCTCGGTGTGGCATTCATCTGTGCAATGCTCTTGATACCAATTTCTAAAGCACCAGGCACACTCAGATGAAAATATAGCCAAGAAAGGATTAGTTTCATATGTACAATGATGAAAGTGATCCAGCTGGAAAGTTTGCTACCTAACAATTCATAGCACAGACTGTGATGAAAAGGACTACTGTGCCTCATGTTAACTACATGACAAAGGATGTTAAACGGACTGCTGAGCAACCAAGGTAATACATTTCAAAATTATTTCTTCCACAGTTGGCACAGTGAACAAGATTCACCCCCATACCATTTCACTAAAGACAACAGACCCAAATGTTGTGAATATTTAAAACATCTGGTCACATACAAACCTAGATCAACATTAAATTAACTTGGGGAGGGGGGAAGTAATTTAAATTTAAAAAAATCAATAAATTAACACAGACAAAATAGAAATACTTGACACTAAAACTAAGCTACTGAGGCAACACTTAAAAGTGTCTGTAAAAACACTGGATGAAACTTGAATTTGCTGCAACTCCTCTCTGTCTTCATCTCTTGGAGACCTCCAGATTCTGATTTTCACCTCTCATGGAAATCACCTGACCTGATGAAGACTTCGAGATGAGTAAGGCAAGCAAGCAAAAGCCTGGCTGTTAGGAATGTTATAACTGAACCTCAGCTGCAAAGCAACAACAGCTGTAAGCATGCATCTGCATCTGTAACAACCACTATGCTAAGTACAATTCTAGGCTTATATCTGAAGTAGCAACTGCTTCATCTCAAGTTAAATATCAATGTCATCATTTAGACCCCTTACTATTTTTTTAAATTTTCCATATTCTAAAAAAACAGCATACAATGCTCCTATTTAAACCCTCTATTCATGCCATGAAAAAAACCCACAAAACAATCCTTGCTCTCCAGCTTCCACTTAAACCTGAAACTGCCATTTTTAGGGTTTTAGGCCCTAGCAGATTCTTTTCTTCTATTAATCAAATGGTATCTTAATGATACATTGCATCACTTCAAAGATTTGTAAATGTTAGATGAGGTGAAGAGTCAGAGAAAAGGTACTGGGAGTTTACCTGAGAGGCTGTTCCAAAAATACCAACGCACACGCTTTGATATTAGTGACTAAAGCCCTTAAATTGTTCCCCAAGCCCACCTTCACCATAACACCTACAAAACACTTGAGAACAATTAGCCAGCTGATGTGCTGCAAGCTTATTATATCACTTATAAATGACTCGCTACACCCTTACGCTCCGCTCTTCCCACGACTGGCTGGCTGACCAAAATTCAGACTGCAAGAGCTCTGCAGAGCAAATCGCCTCTATCGTGTCTGTGCCAGGATCAAAGCGTAAGCCCTGGCTCTTTGACACTGTCTTATTACAAAAGACAAGAAGAAACGTCGTCGGGAAGGCATCAGGGTTGAGACAACCTTTGTTCTTACAATTTCAGATGAACTAAGGAGGAAGTGAGAGGTTTGGACTATGGATGAAATACGTTGAACGCAGACCAAGATATGACTTAAACATGCTTTGTAACAGGGCGCTCAAACAAGCCAGGCAGCGATAGCAGGGGGTTCTGCCCCATCCTCCCCAGGAACAGGGACACGCGCATATCCGTAAGAGGAACTCAAGTCTATCAGCAATGAGTGCTGACAAGTACAAGCCATGCCAGGAGTGCTTCAACCTGCTGCCCTCTCTTTTCTTCACTGTTTCCTCACTGGCAGCCTCACAGGACTGTACTGGCGTACACGTGGACAGGCAGCAAGCAGGATGGTCTGTGGCTGCCTTTGCGTGTGCAAACACAGGACAGGGACACAAACTGTTATCCTCCAGGGCAAAGCGTGGAAGATGAGAGGCCGGGGCTCACAGCAGACCAGAGAAGGGGGTATGTGTTTGCTTGTGGGAGGGACAGGGGAGTACCAGAGTACTAGAATGAGGATGATCTTGACCTCTAACAACAGTAGACCTGAAAACATTAAAAAAAAAAAAACCACAAAACAAACAAACAAAACAGTCATCCTTTTGGCCAAGAGATTTACCCCAATTCTAAAAAAATTAAATTTTCCCTTATATTTTTTCATTCCCACTAGGACTAACAGTACACACCAACTGCAACACAGGAGCTCACAGAATTCCCCAGGCTCACAGCAGTCCAGTGCACCGGCTGGAAGCACAACGAAGGAAGCGAACTGCGGACAGTCTCGGCATATAACCTGCTCTCAGACCAGAGGTGTGGCAGGGGGATGTCGCTGTACCAGGGACAGGGCGAGACAAGACAGTGTAGACTGTAATCCATTATTAACCGAGGAATACTTAGTTCACTTTCATTTTCCAATATGGCATCAGTAAAAGACAAGGATATTCTTTAGGAAAACTAATCAGTTTGAGGCCATACCACTTTCTTAACAGCATTACAGTACTCAAAAATATTTCATCTAAGCTAGCTTGAAAAAGCTGTGGTCAATGAGGTTTTCTTTCTCAGATACTGACTTCGACCAGTTAGATATGCGTTTGCCAACAGTCTTTAGCTCCTGCTATATTCGAACAATCTTTAATCGCATGAAGGCTAAAGAAAAATGTCTCTGATTTAGTTCTGTGCACTTATGAATAACTCAAATACTACAGTTAAATTTACAGCATAGTTCCCTTAGCTGTTTAGAAGACAATTGTTTTCTTTCCTTTCCCCTTAAGTTCTAGTATGTAAAATATCAGAAGAATTTAGATTAAAAAGGGGGGAGGAGGGGGGCACACACATGTTATTTTTAAAGTTGTTCTTGAGAAAATTTCCACATACAAAACTGTGGCATTTCTCCACTGTTCTGAGAATAATTTGCATATGTTGGCATCATCCTCGAGTGGCTGCCACAACTCTGGTATCATAAAGCGACATGTATTTTCTCTTAGCTTATCAAAACACATTTTATTTAACTGCTAAATTTGGTCTGATCCAAGTTTTTCTTCTCACTTCACAACAAACAGGAAAATGCAGATGCCATACTTTGATGGCACACATGCACCCTACCAGGGAAACAGGGCACAGAAGCCAGATCAGTCCTCCTAAGCGTACGACTGCTCAGATCACATCGCTGCACTCATGGCTCAGTAAGACTCTAAGTTCACACTAAAACGTTCACATTGTTCACGACTGTTCTAGAAGTCCCGTCTAGGTAGCACTAAAAAACAAATTGTTTGGCCCCTTCTGTTATGATGCTGGAACATTGTGTCAATATACTTTGGCATATATTTAAAAAATCCCTGTAATATACCATATACTGTGACATTTCCACTTCAGATCTATCATTTACATGTGAAGCACGAATCTCGAAAGAACCTAGTAAAGCTGTAAGAAAGACTACATTTTGCTGAAGCTCTCAGACACCCACTCCATTCAGTCACACCAGCTGGAGAGGTAAGTGTCAAGATACAGCTTTATTCTTAAAAATGAATATGGAGGTAAAACTCCACAGCCTCCTCCACAGCAATAATTTTTTCAAGTGAAACCACAATGATCTGTGCTCCTGATTCTTCTATGTCAGCAGCGTTTCTCAGAAACCTTTTTGCAAATCTGGACATCTTAAAATCACATTTAAGTTATTTTGCAATTTACAGAATTGTCCCTGCACTTCCCAGTCCAGCTGATAGGCGTCTTAGACATGACATCCATTGGAAGATCTTTTGCTCCTAGAGGTAGAGGAGTCCTTAGCTACCCTCTGTCTAGCGCAAGAGGCACAAATAGCCCCCGAGAGACGCTTAAGCCCCTTCTGAAAGACACTGTTGGAGAGACTGTAAATGACACAGTTGCAGAAACTGTTGCTAATGGCAAGCCAAGTGGTCAAGAAGGATGCAATGCGGTTACTATAGACATTAGAGCTCTCCAGGAGAAAATAGATTATGTAGGGCAACCAGAGGATGTAGAAGACACTGGTGATGCGGAAAAGAACCATGGCATAGCGCTTGTCCGGGCAGGGCTGTGCCTCCCCAGCCTCCCCATCCTGGGAGCTGAAGCGCACTCGCCTCTCGTTGATCTCCTTGGTGTGCTGCTGGCAGATGCGGAAGATGTTGAAGTAAGTGAAGCAGACGATGAAAGCAGCCGGAGCATAGAGCATCACCACAATGAAAAGGGTAAAATAGGGATCGGTGTTCCAGGAATTGGCACACCACTGAAACACATCCCCGTGATATCCAGGCTTTCCCCAGTGAAAGGAGGGTAAGAAGACCAGGCAGGAGTACAGCCAAATGATCAGTATGCAGATTCGAAGTCTCCATGGGGTAACTAGTGTGTTGTAGGTCAGTGGCTTCGTGATGGCAATGTATCTGTCAATACTAATGCATGCCAAAGAGGCCATGGAGACGTTTTTTTACGCTCTTCAGCACTGATACCACATAACCAAAGATTTGGCAAACCAAAGACTCACTTAAAACAATAGGGTAGTGCAGCAGAGACAAAGAAGGCACCAGACAGCTCACGCCCACCAGGAGGTCAGCATACGCCATAGTCTGGATGAAGT
>NW_010519025.1:0-345 GCF_000687285.1 Phaethon lepturus | reverse complement strand
AAGTAGCTAGTGGTGTGGCGGTTCAGGAGAGGTGCACAGTGAAAGACAAATATCACAATAATGTTGCCTGAAATAATCAGCACCATCAGGAACACAATGATAACCACTTCCAGGAGGCAAAAATTGATGGTCTCCAAATAGCTAACGGCCAGGAGACAGAACGGCCGGCCACTCTGGTTGCCAACCAAAGAGGAGTTCATCTTGAGCACTGCAGTGATCTCTCTACTTCCTGCAGCCACTCCAGGCAGCTGCTGTCATTGCGGCTGGTGCTGTGAGTGTAGCAATGTCAAAACCGGAGCTCCAGTCCCCAGGGCTGCTCCAGATGCTGCTGCTGTGCATTGTCTG
>NW_010519024.1:3660-3887 GCF_000687285.1 Phaethon lepturus | reverse complement strand
CGGCCGATCTCCACCGTGATGTTGGTGTACATGGGTTGGCGCGAGACCTCCACCAGCCGGTACTGCAGCGAGCTGATCCCATCCCGCTTCATTGTCATTTTAGTGTTCTGGATCTTGGTGAATCTGGTGGAAATGGGAGCGGGATGAGGCGGGGGGAGCTGGGGGTGCTTGCCACAGTGCCGGACCTCTGCGAATGTGAGCGGAGCTGGGGAGCCGATGGGCAGCGG
>NW_010519024.1:764-3229 GCF_000687285.1 Phaethon lepturus | reverse complement strand
GGGGAGCGGGGGAGCCGATGGCCAGAGGCGACCCAGCAATCACCCAGCGTCCTGGCCGCCCCCCAGCCCCTATGGCTGACTCACCTCTGTGGGTTGGGCTCATTGTGTTTGTCGCGCTCATGCTTGATCATGCGGTACCTCCCGATGCGGATGTCGGGCCTCGACACCTTCATGCCGTTCAAGGAGATGCTGGGGGCCGGGAGCAGGGGAACATCAGCATCTGGGCACCAGGGTGTGATATTGCCCCAGCCCAGAGACCTCTGGGGGCAGCCCTGGCCCAAATAAACCTGCTTAAACAGAGCTGTGCCAAGCCAAGCTGAGCAAAGCCAGATCACAGCCGGGCCAGTGCCATGGCTGAGGGTGCCGCGTGCCTCACGGCAGAGCGTGCCCAAAGCACCGCTCCCACCTGGCAGCCTCCAGCTGCGCAGGCCAGCAGCTGCGGTCAGCCGGTGCTGTTTATATTCTCCAAATGCCGGTGCCCAGCCCTTCTCTCAGGCCCCCCTGCCATGTTAAGGGCTGCCTGAAGCTCTCCCAGAGCTCCACACGCTGCTTGTTCCCCACCCCGAGCCCACCTTGGACGGAAACTGCAACTGTGCCACCGTGCCCACGGCACCTGCAAGGGGCCTTTTGCTCACCCGGCCATTACAGGCTGGTTGTGCACCACCAGCCGCATGCCGCTACCCTGGGCAGCACCGTGGGGGAACCCACGGGACATGAGGCAGGAGCCGTCCAGCTCTGGCACCCAACGTGGGGTGCGCATGGCGGGGATTCAGCTCCAGATCTGCACGCGGCTGTGCTGCAGCCTGCTGGCTGCCGGCAGAAATGCCTGCCTGGCTGCTGCGCGGCCGCCACCGAGACGCTTTCAAGTTTTGCAGCCCAGCGCTGGACACTTCCAAGTTTAGCATCCTGGCCCCGGCCTGGAGTGGAGCCCGCAGGTGTGCTGCCCCACCGGTGCAGCTCACACCGCAGCGGGAGGCGGGTCAGGCCCCACCACGCCAGGGGGGTTCAGAAGGTACATGGGTGTCCCACAGTCCCCCAGACACCACAGTTTGATCTGTGAGTGTCACCACCCCTCAGACTGGAGGGTAATTAAAGCCCTCCCTGCCATGTGGCATGCACTGTGCACGTCCCCCACAAACCTGGGAGCCCCAGGGCTGGTGAGGGTGCCAGGTTGGTGCTCAGCGGGGATCCCCCAGCACAGCCCAACCAGCCAGTGCTGGCAAGGGGAGTGGCACCTACCGGTTAAAGATGTCATCGTCCTCTCCTCCCCAGCCCCAGTACTCGTTGGGAAAGCCATTGATCTTCAGGAACTGGGACTTGCTCAGCCCAGAGACACCACCAAAGTAGCCGGCATAGGGCAGCCTGGAGGGTGACAGCAAACAGGTCAGCCCCAGGGACAAGCACCAGTCCTCCCCTGTGTCACCCTCACAGCCAGGGCTCTGTGCCCTCTCCCGTCTCATGTCCACAATTCGAGCCAGCGACCCCACACCTGTCCCAGGCGACTCCCGAGGTTGGTGGCCCCAGCCCTGCCCAGGGAACACCCCAGCCCCACAGAGCACCCACCTGAACCCAAACTTGTCCATGCCAACAGCAAAGTGCCGTGGCTGCTCGTAGCAGCGATAGAGGTTGCGGTCATCCATAGGGATGAGGTCCACATCGCTGAAGATGAAACAGTCATACTCCTGGTCATCCTTGAGGGCCTCCAGGAACCCCACATTGAGCAGCTTGGCCCGGTTGAAGGTGTCCTCGCCGAACTGTGGGGCAGAGCTCAGTGATGCCCACCTGCTCACCCTGGCCCCGCCACCCCCTTGCCGCTGCCCCCTCACCTGGTTGACAATGTAGATGCCATAAGCCACTTTCTGTCGGCGCAGGATGGGGTGCAGGTAGTGCAGCCAGTACTTGAGGTGGTGCTCGCGGTGCCGGAAGGGGATGAGGATGGCTACCTTCTGCTGGGGCAGGCAGTCTGGGGGGGTGTACTTGCCACCCTGGCGCACGTCAGGGTTCTCCCGCTGCACCCGCTCCATGCTCATGGGAGAGCTGAACTCAATGAGCAGGCGCCCGACTGCAAGAGGGAGGGCAGGGTGATGCCCACAGGATGGGACACAGTCCGGGTCATGGCCACCCGTTGCTCCCGGCCAGGCTGGTAAAGCAAACAGCAAGGGGGACCTGCAAGGGGGACTGGTACTGCCGAGGGCAGAGGACGCCCAAAACCTTTCCCAAACAGGGGCAGAGAGACTGGGCAAACCGCTAACAAAACCTAAAGAAACCAGCTGTCCTGTTACCAGTTCCAGACTGGGGTTTTTCCACTGCTCCACCCCTGGGACCACCAGGAAGCCATGCCCAGGACCCAGGGGATGAGGATGCCACCCATGAGCCCCATGCTGGGAGCCAGAGCCCAGCGTCACCCCCATGCTCACCCGACACATCTCACCTAAGCCGGGAGGCGTCTCCTGGCAGGGCTGCAA
>NW_010519024.1:0-743 GCF_000687285.1 Phaethon lepturus | reverse complement strand
CTTCGCGGTGGTGGACTGGTTGGTGCTGGGCTTGGCGCTGGGGGATGGGGCCTCAGCACCGGCCGGCCCGTAGCTGGGGACGGTGCCGTTGGGGCGGGAGGAGTTGGAGAAGGGGTGGGTGCGCGAGGCGTTCCTGGGGTTGAAGCGGCTGAAGAAGTCCAGGTGCTGCGCATAGACATCGAAGTAGAGGATCATGATGACGAGGAAGTGGAGCAGGCAGAGCAGCAGCACGGCCTTGCAAATCCTTTCCAGGGTCACCCCCAAGAGCAGCCTGGTCATCTTCTGGGCACAGGCAGGCGGACATGTGCGCTCAGCGGGGCAGGAGGGCGGCTCCAGCCACGGTCCCGATCCTGCTGAGACACCCCACACTCAGGACACCGCCAGCCTGAGCCCTCAGTCCCAGTCCAAGTGACACCAGGGCAGCGGGAGCAGCACAGGCCTGATGAGGAGGTGATGGACTCACAGGTCGGTATGCCACCGGGCACCCTGTGGGGATGCTGTGCTTAGGCCCCCGTTCTGAAGGCACAGCCACGAAGATGCAAGAGGTCTCCAGCCCCACACAGCAAGTCTCCTCCCTGCTTTGCAAGGTTAAGACTAGGCCAAACCCGCTCCCTGTCCCTATTGCCCCCCAAGTATGGGGTAGGGATACCCCCACAAGTGCCACAAAGAGCCTCCATGGAGGCTGGGCCCTTGGAGAGGAACATGCACTCCAAAACATGGCCAGCCTGGGGTGTCCCAAGGGC
>NW_010519023.1:0-219 GCF_000687285.1 Phaethon lepturus | reverse complement strand
CCCGCCACCGAAACGCACTCCAACTTGTGCCATCGCTCTCATCAATTATTCAGCCGTAGCTAATTACTCCTTGTCTTCCAGCCTCTCATCCTCCCCGGTCCCTGGGAAACAAAGACATGTCTGCCTTGACAGAAGTGTCTGCGTTTCCCCAACCTTGCTGAGCTTTTGCTGTTCCACGTCATTGTTTTAGCGGCTTCTTCTATTCCTCTACTCACATCT
>NW_010519022.1:0-895 GCF_000687285.1 Phaethon lepturus | reverse complement strand
TCCAGCAGCCTCACGGCTCCTCCGCGGGCCCCTAACGAGCAGCACGCCTGCTTGTGTGCGGGGGGGCTTCGGACGGAGCCAGTGGGATCTGAAAAAGTCACCTACATACAATAAAGGCTCATAATGACATATTGTAAATGCATGCATCTAACCACCCTTTAATTGGCGCTTTATTGATAGTTTGCAATTACTGACTTATTTCTATCATGAGGGGAGTCTGCAAAGGAAAAAAGAGTCCCAGTGTAAAATGCAGCTCTGGTGCATTTATAGCATTTCAACAAAAACCTGTTTATTTAATATTTACTGCCCTTTTCTTCATTCAGAATGACTTTTATTGACAATACTTCTGCTCTGCAAAGGAAGCAATAAAGTTTAATGTTGATATACCACTTAATTCTGCTTTTCAAGATTTGAATTGACATTACATGCAAGTTTTATTGGACATTTTATAATTGTTATTGGAGTCATGGTGGCTAGGTTGAGTAAGTATATTTTTCCAGATTCCAACTGGCCTGGAGAATATTGCTTTGTCAGGAACCCAAAAACAGTTGTGCTTTAAAGAAAAAAGTATTTTTTTTTCAAGTGTGAACTTACTATTCTTGCCTAGTTCACGTTTGCAAGGAAAAAGGCTTAGTGAGTTTGGAAACATCAGAGAGGAGGGGCTCGGCAGCCCACCGGCTCGGCGGAGCAGAGCACGTGCTGGGAAGACGGACGTCTGTCCCGCGCCGGACTCCCGTGGGCTCGTGCCGGTCGTGCCGTAGGCACGGTGTGCTGGTCCCGGTGTGCCGGACCATCCTGGGCCGCCCGCCCTGCGGGAGATGTGGGTGATGACAACTGAAACACCGCGTAGGCGCGTCTCTGCGCCGTCTCCTTCCCGTGCTCACCCACCCACCCG
>NW_010519021.1:994-1232 GCF_000687285.1 Phaethon lepturus | reverse complement strand
GCCTGGCTGGCTGCGGCGCAGCATATGTGCTGGGATCTGCTCCCTGCCTGCTGTTTATCCGCTTCCTTCGAGTTAACTTATGTTTCCATTGCTGCCCATCTGTCTCCTTCTCTTCCTCTCTTCCCTCCGCTCCCGGCGCCGGCAGAGCGCGGGGTCCCCATCCCCGGTGGCTCCAGGTCACCCCTGGGGAGGTGGCAGGCACTTTGCCTCCCTCCGCGCCTCCCACACTGCTCGGCGC
>NW_010519021.1:577-848 GCF_000687285.1 Phaethon lepturus | reverse complement strand
GCGGCGTTGGTGCCGGCAGCCCCCTCGCAGCCTTCGGTTCCCTCCCTTCCTCCCTCCGCTCCCCGGGCTCGGCGATGCTCCCGTCCCTTCCGCGCAGTATGTTCTCTTCAGACGCCCGTGCCTTCCCAGCGGCGCGGGAGGGAAGCCCGGCCCCGCTCCCCGTTGGCGCAGCGCTCCCACCCGGAGCCTGGTTATTAGGGATACCCCGGCTTCTTCGGGAAACACAAAGGCATCAAGTGCCGGAGCCAACGTGCACCTGCTTTTCTTTCTG
>NW_010519021.1:0-541 GCF_000687285.1 Phaethon lepturus | reverse complement strand
CCTCCCACTTCTCCGGCTTTTATTTATAGTCTGTCTTGCTCGCGCTGGGTTTTTTTTTTCTTTCTTTTTCTCTCCCCAGCGCAGCTGAGCTGCTGAACTCGTAACACCACGGAGAGGCTTTTCCCTCAGCTCGGCTGCACGCGGCCATGGCAAAGGCAGTGGAAGAGAAATCAGATCCCCGCAGGAGCGGCCAAGAGCCTCGTCACCGCGCTCTTCGTTAGCGCCGGGGGGTTAGTGCATTAGGTCGCCGCTCGCGGCCGTGACCCACATTTGGGACCTCATTAGGTGCTGTCGGCACAAGGGGCATCAGTCCTCGCTGCGGTGCCACGCTCTCGGGGACTCTGCGAAGGACAGACCGGCCCTGAGGAGGGACATCCCTCCGGCTAGCCGTGCTGCTTGTCACATCAGTTTGGTGCCACCAGTCACTTGCCTGCTGGGAACCTGACTGAGACCCAGCAAACTCGTGTCGCTGATGGCCCTTCAGGTTGGTGCCGGGCAGCGATGGGGCAGGCGTTTGTCTCTTTGCCAGTGCTCCCGAGAC
>NW_010519020.1:0-446 GCF_000687285.1 Phaethon lepturus | reverse complement strand
GAGTCAGTCAATAGGACCCCCTGGGAAACTGTTCTCGGGAACAAGGGAGCAGAACAGAGCTGGCAGATCTTTAAGGACATTTTCCACAGAATGCAAGAGCTCTCAATGCCCAGGTGTAGGAAATAAGGAAGGCAAGAGACCAACATAAATGAATCGAGATCAGATGGGCAAACTAAAGGGAAGAAGGAAATGCACAAGCAGTGGAAGCAGGGACAGGTATTACGGGAAGAGAACACGGCCTGGTTGTGTTAGGGATAGGGTCAGGAAGGCCAAGGTGCGGCTGGGGCTGAACTTGGCAAGGGATGCAAAGAATAACAAGAAGGTCTTCAGCCAGAAAAGGAAGGTCAAAGACTGCGTGCCCTCCTTGATAAGAAAGACCATCAGACTGGTATCAAGGGATGAGGGGAAGGCTGAAGTACTGAACGACTTCTTTGCCTCAGTCTTCA
>NW_010519019.1:940-1452 GCF_000687285.1 Phaethon lepturus | reverse complement strand
GGCGACGGCGCTGGGCCGCGGGGAGCATCGCCACGGGGGGACACGCAAAACGTCTCTTTCGGCCCCAAAACCGCGGCGCAGCGGGATCGTAGAGGGCCGGGGACCCAGAGGTGGCGGTCCTCAGCCTGGCCGCCGCCATGCTCCGATCTGAGGGGGTCTTGGTCACCTTCCGCCTCCTGAGAGCTGCCTGGGACAGGCTTAGCCCCTGTAAGGCGACAGGCTCTACGTCTCCTTACCTGAGCCCCACGCTCCTGGTTTGACCCCACCTGAGCAGGGGGCCCTCAGCCCCCCACGCTGAGCACTGTCCCGGCTGGGGCTGCATGCACAGCCTGGTCTTGCCCTCCTCCATCACGCAGGGAGGACAAGCTGGCTGGCATCCCAGGGAGGAGCTGAAAGAGGCAGGACTCCCTGCTGCCGAAGCAGGGCTCCTGGGAGCTTCACCCTCCATGTCAGAGGAGTCTGGGCTCATCCTGGAGGACGCTTAGCCCAAGCCAGGCAGGAGAAACAAACAA
>NW_010519019.1:0-912 GCF_000687285.1 Phaethon lepturus | reverse complement strand
GAAAAGGGGGCAGAGAGCTGCAGGCCACTGCTTTCTCAGGGGTGGTGGAGCACGGTTCATTGCTGGCAGGGTCACGGTGTGCCCGAGGAGCATCACTTGGTCACAGCTGGAGTCTCTGAGTGGCAGCAGCCAGGACAGTCCTTCAGGCAGGGCCTGGCAGTGATGCCGGAGGAGGCCATGGGGGTCATGCAGGAACTGAACTGTGAGTGGGAGCGGTACTATAGGAAGGCAAGGCTCATCAGAGTGGGGAGATGGGGCAGTCTCCCCAAGTGGCTTGGTGCTGTTGGGGAACCGTGTCCTCCTCGGCACGGTGCTGACTGACCCCGCAGTGTGACCCTGGCTGCCTGCTCCCATCACTGCCAGAGCTCTGGCATTGGGAGGAGCGAGTGCGATGTCACTCTCCCAGCTCCTCACCACCTTTGGTACCTGCACTTCGCAGACCTCCGTCTGTGACCAACCATTGAGAGGTGGTTGCTGCAAAATGCTGCCGTCTGCCCCTTCCTGCAGGCCAGGGCCTGCCCCTTTCCCCCTTCTCTTTCCTTCTTCCTCTTCCTCCTCTCCCATCTCCTTCCTCCTTCCCCATCTCCTTCCTCCTTCCCCTCCTCCCCTTTTTCCTTTCTTGCCTTCCTTCCTTGCTTCCTTCCCTTTTCTCCTTTCCCTTTTCTCCTTTCCCCTTCCTTCCTCTTCCCTTCCTCCTTCTCCTTCCTCTTTCCGCTTCACCTTCCCTTTTCCCTTCCTTCTTCCTCTTTCCCCTTCCCCTTCCTTCTTCACCCTTCCCCTTTCCCCTTTCCTGCTTTCCCTTTCCCCTTTCCCCTTTCCCCTTTCTCTTTTCCCCTCCTTCCTTTCCCTTCCCCTTCCCCTTCCTCCTCCTCCTCCTCCTCCTCTCCACCGCAGGCAAGGGGCCAGGAGCAG
>NW_010519018.1:0-5041 GCF_000687285.1 Phaethon lepturus | reverse complement strand
GCGGCGTTTGGAACTTCCCAGCCGTTCCCCGGGTCTCCGAATGCAGCTCGCCGCCAGCCCCGGGAGTTTTTAGTAGCGTTTCTTCCAGGTCCTACATAATTTGGGGCGGGGGGGATGAATGGTGATACCGCAAATGTTTCTGGTGTGAATTTAGGTTGGTTGCTGTTTGTAGGAAAAGTCTGCTGACGTTTTAAAGGGAGCACTGGGACCACGAGGCAGCTGGGGCTTTCTGCCATTTTATATCAAGTTGATCAACTGCATTTACTTATTGTCAATTGTGGTGTGGGGAGATTCCTTTTCTTTTTCTTACTATTAAGTCAAGACTTTTTTTTAAGAAATATTTTATTTTTGATACAGACACAGCCGGTGAAGTAGCAGTAAAAAACATCACCACAAAGAGGCACATGGCTTTGAAATGTTTTGGTATGTAACATAACTGCATTGTTATCAGGTCTTAACTTTTGCACAAATAACATTTCTCCTTCTTCTAAAAGCAAACCCTCCGTCAGCTTTCAAAGGGTTACGTACATAACGTGGTCGTAGGGGAACAAAACAAAAAACATCTAAACGTCTCAAATCATTTCGCAAACAACATTGTTCTCTTTCTCTCCTTAAACGAACAAGAGTTTCTTTGATTTTTTTTTTAAGTCAAATTTAGGATTCTGCTGTTCAGAGCAGAGAGGTCACAAGGCCCTAATGTATTTAGCATTGACTGCCCTCTCTTGTAGTGCGTCTATTAGTCAGTAATTTGATTTGTACCTATTCATTTGCAGTCCCTGCAGGAGCTCTGAGCTGGCCCCAAGTATAATTGGTGCTGTCTCTATTTTTACATCATTAGATTAGCCCCGACTCCTGGCCACTTGTTGTCTGCGCTTGTCTGTCCATTTATACAACCTAATGTAACACAAAATTCATTACTGATCACATTACTTTCAACTCTGAAGCCAGCTTTGTGATAAACATTTTGTTAACCCTTTCCTGCCGGCACACAGACCTGGGGGATAAATGCACTTTCCCTTTGCAGAAAAATCAATATCATAATAAAACAAAGTGCAGTCACATTTCTAGATTTGTCATTCCTCCCGGAGCACGAAATGGGGAGAAACATCTATGAGATGACTAAATGATGTCTGCAGCCAGGCATCTCGCGCTGCTGTATATGAAATGAGCTCAGCGGTGTCCTTTCTACTAGAATATAAAGAAGTGACACAAGATAGGGCCAGCACTCAATTTAAAGCTTGATTTCTTACTCATTGTTCTGCAAGTGTTTTAGCTCTTCTGTGCAGGCTGTAATCGGGTTATGACATTATTGGAACCGGACATTTTTCTTCCAGTGCTTTGTCTCAAAGTAGTTAACAGAGAAACAATTCCCTTTCTCCTCAGAGATTTGTTACTGCATTGGGGTTTGTTTTGGTTTGCTTTGGTTTGTGGTTTTTCTTCCTAATGATCAAGCAAATTAATTTTCCTGCTGCAATACCCCAGTATTTCCCAGGAAAATGTAACGCTCCATTCTGTCTAGCCTGGCTTTGCTCACATTTGACTGTTTTGCTGAGTACTTTCTAAAGCATTGAGCTTTTTGCATCACTGAGGCTTCTGCTATTGATTTCGAGGGGCACAAGAGGAAAGCCACGGTAGGTATTCGTTCAGGCCTGATTCTGCAAAGGGCTGAGCATCCTTACCGCTCTGCTTGCGGCATCATGCCCAGGAGGTGATGCTCTTCAAAGAAATGTATTTTGGTGCATGCGAAAGCTCTTGATTTTTAACAGTTTCCTAAATTCATTTTCTGTTCGTACAGCTTGGCTTGGAAATCTGTTCTTTTGGGTTTTCTAAATATTTAGAAATGTTTCTCAGTGTTTATTAAATCTTCCCTTTAAAAGTCCCAGCTCTGAAGCCTACCCCACACCGAGCGGTCCCACGCTGAGCAGGGTGCAGGAAACTAGGAGGCTGCAGGATTTTTCCATCTCTAGTTTCTGGAATTACCTTGTTACTCCTTTTGGGAGTTTTTGCATGGTGTTTTTACATAGGATACAACTTACAGCAAAGCATATTTCTCATAGTAAGTATAAGAGCCCTTGTCTCCCAGCATTTGAACGAGGACTGGTATTTTTACAGCTGTTTTGTGAGCCAAAGCTTGTTGCAGCTGCTGAGGTGGTGGCAGAATAAAGACAAGACAGTTCCTCTCCCTCCTCCCCAGCCCAGCAGCTCCAGCGATACACACCAAAATACCTTTTGGTATTTTGCTGATATTTACAGGAGCGATTTTAGGCGTGTGCAGCACTGGCGGGCACTTGCTTCCAACGCCTGGCTTGGCTGGGGGAAGGCACGAGGCTCCGCTCGGCTCTGCTGCCGCCTTTGTGCCCCTCGGGCTCTGCTCCAGCCTGAGCGCCGGGGATGAGACGCCCGCGCAGCCTTACGTGACTCCTGCAACCCTCGCCTCAAGGACGAGCCGCAGCTCGCCGCGCGCTTGGTGGCAGAAGGTGGGTGGCCCGCCGCACCTCGTGCCACCACCCCGCTCCCAGCCCGGGGTCCCACCGCTGCGGTTCCTTAGGCTGACAGGCTGCTCCCGTCTCCGCTTGCCCCGTAGCGCAGATCTCCTGCGCCTCTCGCGTTAACCCTTTGAGCCTTTCGTTGTCTTAAAACGAGGTGCGGCCGATTTGCCGGCTCCCTTCCTGCCCGTGCAGAGCGTTAACATGGCGTTGATGCCAAGGGCATCTACCGTTCCCTGGGTTGTGAAGGACGACGGCCCAAGTCATTGCAAAGCTCTCGTAAGCTCTCGTGCGTTGCCCTCACCGGGGCAGACAGCAGAGGAGGCTGTAGGATGGAAACTCATTTCTGCGATAAATCGTTAAGCAGTCGAACCGTTAAATGAACGCCTTTTATTAGATACGATGAAGTATGAGTCGCCAAACGGCAAAATACGCATTAACGCAGCAAAACCCCCAGCACCAAGTGAAAAAGTCAAAAGCTAAAACGGTTAAAATGTTCCAGGGTGAGCCAGTGCTCTGGCCCCGCAGCGTTCAGTCCTCTCGGCCGCAGAGGCCCCTCTTCCACCGCGGGATCTGCTCCTCAGGCTTCGGCATCAAGAGCCACGAGTCCTTCCATGGACTCCCAAAGTGCCGCCTCCACCAGCTCCAAGGCCTTTCTCCCACCCTTCGGATGCCGAATCGTTTCCTGTGGTACTGTAGCCTGCAGCCCTGCCATCGCCTCTCATCGCCCCTGCGCGTTCCTCCAACGATCAGGCAAATGGTAACCTGATTTTTCCCATAATCTAGCCTTGCTCTCCGTGGTGGAGTCTGGGAATCTCGGGGCTTGGGGCCGTATCCTTGCGTAACAGCGATGTTCACCGTCTGATGCTCGTAGCGTGCCCAGTGGAGATGGTCAGGCAGAAAGTGGGAGGAGGGGAAAGAGGGCAAGGGGAGAAGGAGGGAAAAAAAAGGGGGATTTTGGCTGGGGGAGGATCTCCCTTGATCGATGGGGGGGCGAATCCCGGGAGCACGTCCCGTGGGACCAGGTCTTGTGGCTGTCCCAGGAGGAAGCAGTGTGGTGGCCAGGTCCCCGGCAACGCTGGGAACGGCTGGTTCTCCTTGAGCGATGTATCGTAATTTGTGGTATGAAAAGATTAGCTTTCCTTCCATTCCTAGCCTGCTGTCTCCCCACCATGGATAATATATAAAACAGTAGACTTTTATTCATTAACATTTATGGGAAAATGTTAATATTAAACTGTAAGTGAAAAGCCCTATCTTATTGAATTCTTCTGCTGTGTTATTGAGAGCCTAATTACATTTTGCATTTAAATAAAAACCAGATGACGTTCAGGACGGTCAGGCAAGCATTCTGTAAGTGAGAATTTATCTTGCGATCTGGGTAAACAATGTCTCATCATTTAACAGTTATTATAAATAATGGGTTTTTAAGCACTTTGCTGGGAGTTCATATTGGCTCCACACGGGTTGCACTAAGGGAGAGAGAATTTCAGTGACATCTTCCAGGCATCCGGTGAGGAGGAATCATATCCTGAGCTCACTTCTCAAGCTGCAGCAGTTTTCATCCTCCTCTGTTTATCCTTGCTCCACACCGTGTGCACAGTCGGCTGACAAAAAGTCTGAGAGTAAGAAAAATGACGAACGGGTTGGAAGCGTTTTGCAAATGGAGAAACCATCTACGCGGCAGCCCCGGCAGAAGTGGAAGGTGTTCGGGACCCCCGCGGGGGGTCACGCCAGTGGTTGAAACCCCCAAAGGCATATTCTTTCTGTGAAAACGATGCTGTGCAACAGTTGTGTGTTCTTTCACAAGGAACGAAAAAGATGTTGAAGCAAAACGTAAAGGCAAAAAGATAACAGACCGGCGGCTTTTTTCGACGTTTCCGCTGGTGCCGCCTTAAACTAAATCGCGGGTAATTACAAGCTTGGTGAGCTAGTTTAGAAAAAGAGCAAAACTTCTGAAAAATGTAAACAGCTTTTTCCCCACTTCTGTTGTTTCTATCGTGCATTTCATTGCTGTCGCTTCAGACGAGGTGGCGGTGCTCCTGTTGCTAGCTGGCTTTTAGCCTTCGCTCCGCGTTCCGCAGACGCCAGCGAGAGCCTCGGAGGCGTCTCCAGGCGTTTCCCGTCGCGGGCCGGGGGCGGCTTCCCCGCAGTCCGTCCCACATCCCGCGGAGCGAGGGGTGAGCTTCCGTGCAGACAGGAGTAGGTGGTAAGGGGATGGAATTTTTTAAGCCTCCGTTCGCTGTTGGGAAGAGGTGCAGCGTTCCGTTTTTTCTGGGGGAAGCCAGCCGCCCCGTAAAATGGCTGTGCCAGGACACAGACTGTTTACTGCTGCCTTCTGTGCGAGGCGTTTTACCCCATTTTCCAAGAAGACCCCCGCAGCTAAAATACCGTAGTTACTTATTTATTTACTGTATTTATTTGTTATTTCCGTGGTCGGTGACTTTCTCGGTATCTGCCCAACGCATGAACTCTCTGTTTACATCAAAAAGCTGATGGTGTTGTGAAAGACGAAGGCTCAGTATCGCTTCTCCGACTGTTTCCAAAGACGTTTT
>NW_010519017.1:0-3109 GCF_000687285.1 Phaethon lepturus | reverse complement strand
TGCAGCCCCAAACCAACGAAGAACGGCCGTGGCAAGACGACTTGCAAACACACCCAATCTTTCCAGCTTTGTCTGATTCGGGAGCCGGCGCAGAAGGCGTTGCCATAGCTTTGCAGACCACCGGTGGGTTTTGTAGCGCAATCTGGACCACGGATCTGTGCAAATCCCCAAGGCAGAAGTCTTTATGGAGGCATATGACAACCGAAAAAGAATAGCGCTCAGTGCTCTACTCCCACACGCCACCCCCCAACTTCACCGTCATTTAAATCAGTCTTAAGTTGGAAGAATTCAAATCAACACTGTCATCACAGAGCCAAGCAGAGAGGTGACACAACTTGGATGCTGCCAGGGAAATTGCCCCCCTGAGACTCCAAAGCCATCAGCCCATCACTTTTTGATGCCCCATCAAGGAAAACAACTGAACTGGCAACCCGCTGCCCCCAGCCCTCCATCCCCTCCGGCCAGGGCTGCCGGAGAGGTTTCCAACCAGCCTCCCCCCTGGGATCAACGGGAGGGGGACCGCGGGGAGAAAAAAATATCCAGGACACGCTGCTGAGGCTGGAGAGCCACAGCTGGAAAAGAAATTGAAGCTTCCAAAGAGAGAGATGCCAAGAGATACGTTGTTCCCTGGAGAAACAGGACATTCCCCTCTGAGGGAGAGGAAGGGAAGAGGAAGGCTCATGCCTCCTCTTTCAGCCGTCGTAGGTGCTCCGGGGCTCCACGCACGGCAGCCTGCTGGGACGGCTTGTCCCCGCCGCGCAACGCTGCAGACGCAGATGGCATCGCAGCTACTGACTTACTTTGTTGTGGGGGTTTTTTTATTTTTTTTTTAGCCTAAAAGCATGTTTTTGGTTTGGGGAAAAGGTTGGCAGGTTCTGCCAGCAGCCAGGCAGATGCGGAGCTGCCCTCCAGGCTCCTGGAGACCTCCCTGCCCTCCTGGACCACACGCCCAGACCCTCCGTGGTCTCAGGGAATGTGGCTTGGCATCGGCAAACGCCTCGGGGCTCTTACGGGAGTCACATGGGGAAGGAGCTGGGGGAAAAACCGGTACTTTGCGCCTGCCAGAAACATCAAAATCGGGTCCCGGTCCAGTCCAGAGGATGAAGGATCGGCAGTTTAGATTTTCCTTGTGAAACAATTTTGGGTTGCGGGATCGAGCTGGAAGCAAGCAGGGGAGATTGTTTCAGTGCACTCGCGGTTGCTGCCCTGAAACGGCCCGATTTGGCTAGTTCAGCATAATTTCTGCAGCAAATTGTTCCTGCAGGAAGTCTTATACCTGTGCCCTTGGGCAAAGCCCTGACAGCATCCTTCGCTGGGAACAAGCTACCTGCCTCCGCGAGGCAGCCCCTGGGGAGGTGGGAAGGAGAGGAAGACAGGGAGCAGAGCTGGCCCGGCTGTAAATAACCCCGTGGAAAGGAAACAGGAGAAAAAGCAGCAAACAGAAACCAATAAATCCAAGGAAATGGGTTCAGCTATGGGTGCTCGCTGCAAACAGCTCCTCGTGCTCCCTGTGACCCCGTAGAATCGGGCACAAAGGAAAACGGGATCCGTCCAGCCCAGCCACCGCCTTTCTGTAAGCAGCACATTGAACCGAGCCAGAGCCCTGGGCAGGGTGTGCAGTACACGATGCGTAGTTTGGGGCAAGATCTCATCCACTCTGCTTCATTAAAAAAGCTAAAGATGAGAAAGGGGAGAGTTAAATTAAGGAGAGTTAAATTAAGGTGCCTGTTGGATCATGCCAACACAGGACCGGCCTGGCTCATGGTGTCTCCGGCACTGAACACCCAGCGATCCCCTCCCCGAAAGCGCCAGCGAGCTGTGAAATAGCCTGTGTTTAAAGCAATCATTATTTGCAATCTGTGATCCCAGAGAAAAAGGCAGAAAAAGCAACTTCTCATTTCTACTGACAAAAGGGGAAATGCAGAAGCTCAGCAAGCACGGTGGCCAGCGGGTCACAACCAGCCGTGCTGGAGTGATTCATCCTAAACAAGCTAGATTTAGTCAAACTAGCCTAGAATAAGGCAGGGAAAACGGCACAGTTTGCCTTGCTGATGCCTGCCAGATATTAGCCCACGGAAGCGATGGGGCCAGCGGAGAGCAGGCAGAGCGGGATCATCCCACCGCTGCTTTCCCCACCGCCTCCAGAAAGATGAATGAAAAGCTTCAATCCCAGCTCCTGCATCTGGATACTGCACCAAAACGCATTAAAGGAGGTTTATCTTTTACCTCTTTCCCCAGCCCACCTTCCCAGAGCACATCGGTTCCTGTCCCCAAAGGCTGTCGGAGGAGCTGGGGACCGGGCACCGCCCTGCAGCATCCACAGGACTAGTTTTCCCCAGAAAATCATCTGAGCTGCTTCACTTTTCCTTGCTTGTAACTTATCATTAAAGCTGAGCAAATAATTCAGAGCAGAAGCTCCAGGAACAACGTTTCGCCTTTTCATTTTCCGCTCTCGAGCCGTCTGCAATTTTCCCAGCGCTCGGGGATGATTTAAAGACCTGTCTCTGGACCGGAGCGCCTTGCCGCGACGGCGGCTGCGAGTGCTTGATGGCCCGAATTTCACGTGCGCAGATGAGGATACGTCGGGCACATGAGGACGGATAAGTCTCTCCCGGTACCCTAATTAGACAAGTAGCATCTGCAAGCGGGTTTTGGGGTGTTTTTCTGTGTTCGAGACTTGCAAACACCTCGTGCAGGGTTAACGTTAGGCAAGGCTCGTGGTTTTTCCAGATGACACGAGATGTCCACAAAGCACCTCATTCCCAGCCCCTCTTTGTACCCCAAAAACATCACTAAGGACACAGGAAAGACGTGAGGAGGAGGGGACCACGGGCAGAGCCGCAGCCACCCCAGGCATTTGCTTCCTCATTAGTGGAAAGGTTAGGGAGAACGGAGCGGCTCCGTGCAAACTCCCCGTGGTGCCCGCGTGACGCAGGCTGGCAAAGGCGGCTCGCCCCGAAGCTCGGGAAAGCGCCGGCCGAAAAAAAAAAGCAGGGAGGGGAGAGCCATTCCCCCGGCTTGCGGTGCAGGGCTGCCCAAATCAGAGTTTCTGGAGCAAAAGCTTGTCCCCCCCCATCTCATCCCACCCCATCCCATCCCATCCCATCCC
>NW_010519016.1:0-304 GCF_000687285.1 Phaethon lepturus | reverse complement strand
CCCACAGCAGCGGGGCTTCCAGGGAAGGACAAGCCTCCACAAGGCCTTCCCCAGCTGCAGAGAGGGCTGAGCTGGTCGTGCCAAGATATTTAAGCACAGAGATCGGTTGATTGATTGATTGATCGATTTGCTAAGATTACAGCTGAGGACCCACAGCAGCGGGGCTTCCAGGGAAGGACAAGCCTCCACAAGGCCTTCCCCAGCTGCAGAGAGGGCTGAGCTGGTCGTGCCAAGATATTTAAGCACAGAGATCGGTTGATTGATTGATTGATCGATTTGCTAAGATTACAGCTGAGGAGATCGA
>NW_010519015.1:0-6023 GCF_000687285.1 Phaethon lepturus | reverse complement strand
CTTCCTGGAGCCTTTTGTCCTTCAGGACGGTATCCCAAGGGACCCTCTCAACCAGTGACATGAACAGGCTGAAATCTGCCCTCCAGAAGTCCATGGTAGCAGTTTTGCTGACCCGTCTCCTTACTTTGCTCACAACTGAGAATTCTATCACGTCATGGTCACTAAGCCCAAGATGGCCTCTGACCATCACATCTCCCGCCAGTCCTTCTCTGTTTGTAAACAGCAGGTCAAGCAAGGCACCTCCCCAGTAGGCTCACATACCAGCTGTGTCAGGAAGTGATCTTCCACACACTCCAGAAACCTCCTAGACTGTTTCCTCTCTGCTGTGTTGTACTTCCAGCAGATGTCTGGTAGATTGAAGTCCCTACAAGAACAAAGGCCAGCGAATGTGAGACTTCTGCCAGTCGCTTATAGAATGTTTCATCTGCCTCTTTGTCCTGGTTGGGTGGTCTGTAACAGACTCCCAGCAGGATATCTGCCTCGTTGGCCTTCCCCCTCATCCTTACCCATAAACACTTGAGTGGGTCTTCACAGTCGTTGATTTCTATACAATCAAAACTCTCCCTAACATACAGAGCCACCCCACTGCCTCTCCTTCCATGCCTATCTCTTCTGAAGAGCTTATAGCCATCCATTGCAGCACTCCAGTCATGAGATTCATCCCACCATGTTTCTGTGATGGCAACTAAGTCATAGCTGTCCCGCTGCACAAAGGCTTCCAGCTCCTCCCGTTTGCTGCCCACGATGCGTGCATTGGTGTAGACGCACTTGAGCTGGGCTATTGATTTCACCCCCAACTCTGGCATGCCACCCTTAGGCTCATCTCTAGTGAGCCTGGTTTTACCCCCTTCCCCCTTCAAACCTAGTTTGAAGCCCTCTCAGTGAGGCCTGCCAGCTCTTAAGCAAGAATCCTTTTGCTCCTTGGAGACAGTTGCACTCCATCTGCTGCCAGGAGGCCCGGTGCCGTGTCAACCGCCTCGTGGTCAAAAACCCCAAAATTCTGCCGACGGCACCAGCCTCTTCACCATTCAAGACCTGAAAAAGTGCAAAAGGAAGCCCACAAGAGTACATGCCAGTATAACAGTGTTTAATCTATCAAAGCTAATAACATATACCTTTTTAAATTCATGAGGCACAGGAAGTCTATTCAGAGAAGATTAGGCCATGTAATTGCGTTAATTTTTTGCTCCTGTGTTCAGTGTGGAGGATCTGGGGAAACTCCCCACACCACACCACTTTCGAGGCATTCATCAGAGAAGTTGCTTCAAACTTCTTGAAGATGCTGCAGTTTCAATAGGATCAGATAACACTCTAGAAGAACCCAGTGAAACATGTGAACTGCTAATTGTGATGTGTGAGCTCTCACTTGAAATTGCTATGGTGCCAAAGAAGGGCAAGTAGCAAACAGGATTACCAAGTTTTGAAAAGGTTCTAGGGAAACCCAGGAAACTACAGCCCGCTAAGCCTGACATCTCTACCAGGCAAATAAGTTAAAAATTCTTATAAAAAGTAGAATTAGTGAGCATCTAGACAAATGTGATCTGTAAGGCAACGGTCAGAATGCTTGGTAAACTCATGTCATGCTTCTCATCCACAAGCATGTGATAACGTGATCTAGTGCACAGATTAAAAAAAGATTAAAGCCTCTTAGCAAATGATTTTAGGCAAACTAAGCAGATATGGGATAAGAGGTAAAGGTAAGAAACAGAGAGTAGAAGTAAATGGTTCATTTTCACAGTGGAAGAAAACTACCACAGAAATCTGCATGACCTGTACTGGTGAACTTACTGAATTGATCTGAAAAAGGTGGTATGCAGAGAGGTAAAAAAACTGGCATTCATAGCTTATGCACAAATAGCTGCAGGAGCTTAAAAAACTGAGTAGGTATAACAGAAACACATGAATTTCAGCATAGATCAATATAAATCACTGCTCATTGAGAAAAGTAAACACAACAGCAAATGTAAAATGATGAGGTCTGACCTTCATTGCTCAGACCTGAGATCCTGCAGTTACAATGGACAGTTCTGTGGAAACGTCAGGTCCATGCACAGTGATAGTCAAAAAAGGGAAAACAAAGTTTAGGGAGTGCTAGGGAACAGAGAAGAAAATGGAGAACATCATCACGTCTCTGCGTAAGCCCATGTTGTTCGTGTTTCTTGAATACAGACTATACTCTGGAATTCCCATCACAAAAACAAACATGAAAAATTTTGGGGAAGAGCAATGAGAGTAAGGTCAAAGGTAGGAACTGATTCCCATATGAGGAACGATTAAGTAAATGGGGTTTCTGCAGCCTGAAGAGATTGTGGGTTGGGGGGGAAGGGGCTTAATGAGGGGATGACTGCAGAGGGATGGATTGCCCACCACTTCTAGAACTGTGCCATGAGCTAACAGGCAGCAGGTACAAAGCAAACTAAAGGAAGTGCATTTTCCTGGGATGCTAGTTAAGCCATGGTACTCCTTGCCATTGTTACTGTGAATGATAAAATTTTATAAAGGCTCTGGGGAAGACTGAACAAATTTATGGGTAGCAGGCTAATGGAGGATTGTTGCTTTCACACACACACACACAAAAACACCCCTACCCTTTAGGAGATTTCCGAGTTTTACATTCCCAGAGGCTGGGCAAATATTCAGCGAAGGATCCCTACATGCTTGTCCTATGCCTGCTCCCCTTGGCATTTACTTTCGGCTACAGTTGGAGTCAGGACACTGCCGAGGGGTGGACCTCTGGTCTGACCCTGTACAGCTGTTCTAATGTTTTTATGATCTCATTTATCATTTAAAAAAAAAAAAGTACTCATCTTTCTGTGACACTAAAGTGACTAAAAATTCAAAGGGAGAGTGTTGAGAAGTTTAAATAAAGAATTCTGGTCTCTGTAAAACATTAAAAACAGGGCCAAAATCATAAGCTGAACGAAATTGTTTCCCAACTCATGGATTTTATGACGCATAATGTGAAATATGGCAAAGTCAGCTCAGGATTTTACAATGTTCTGAGGAGGAAGAAATTAAAGCTGCATACAATAGTCTTCCTGTGGGGAAGGTGAGAGGGGAGGGCAGCTCAGCATCCCAAAGGATGCACTGGTAACAACCCCAAACCAAGAGATATGAGTCATCAAAGCTGCAAAGCTACTGAGAAAATCCAGGAAGCCAGACTTAAAATAGGAACAGAAGGGATATGGGAGGAGACAGAAATATAGAGAAAGAACAAGAAGAGAAAGAAATAATTTAAAACAAAAAAAGAGAACTTGGGAGACAGTTGCCTGGAGCTGAAAAGCCTTGGAGGTAGCCATACCACCGGCCTTTCAGGCTGGCATACATTGGTGTGGGTCTCAAATGAGGCAATCCAGTACCGCCCTGGTATCTCACAACCAGCACTCCCTTCCGCTGGTGCTTACACGGTGCATAAACATGCAGCTGTGCGGTGAGCTGAAGTCGGAAGCAATTCGTCTGTAAACTAACACTTAATGGCAACCAGGCTTATGGCTCAGACCAGCCTTGGGATCTCCTGGGGGAATGAGGTTTGGGGACAGGGCGTTGCTCGACAGCTTGCACCCTCATCCAGACATCTGGGATACAGGTTAAAGATGTGGAAGCCTGAAGGAGGGGAAAGAAAGGCAGCAGAGAAGGAACCTTACTTTTAAATATAATCTGCCATTGTGCTGTATGTTTTTATTTTGTTTTGGTTAACTCTTTTTCAGTATTGCAATTGTAATGGTTGCCTACCTACAATAAAGATGTACTTCGCTTGTCCAGTGCTAGCAGGCGTAGGTGATGTTGAGAAATAGGAGGCATGTTTCTTTAGGGATAAGAAGTTTGCATACAATGTGCATTCAGGCACTGCTAGTAAACCTGTACCCTACAATCCAACAGAGAGATGAAGAGCTGCTTCTGCCAAATTACAAAAGCTGGTGGGGGGTAACACTGCAAGGTGCCAGGTGCATGCCCATGCTTCTGCCGCAAAGCTCACAATACAGAGCAGTACCCTGCAGCCCTGGACAGGCCCTTAGTCACCTCGTTATTTATAGCCTTCTTATTATCAATTGCAAGCTAAAATAGTACTCATTCATGCTTTACATAATATACTTTGGGCTTAAATTATGAGCCTGTTTTTCCCCTGAAAAGAAATTCCATTCTTCAAGGGAATAACATATGCAAAACCTCTCAACAGCGTGCTGTAGAAAAGATGTAATTATTTAGCACTTAGGAAAGGAATGGTAAGGAGCTGCCTTCTTTCTTTAAGGTTAATTGAATTGTGATTAATGGCTGTGATTACTTTGCTTAACTTTAACTCAGATGTCACTAACGAAGGGTGGGTTAACGTTTTCATTGCCACGTGGCAAACATCAGTTTTGAGGCCTTTTGAATAGGTCACATGGATAGATAACAACGGCATCAACTGCTTGCCTGTGCCCAAGTTCTGCTGCTGGCCCTGCTTGACACACTAGCAACTATTCACTGATGGTTACAGCTTCGTGCTCTCCCTCCTACAGAAACAGCAGCTCAAACAAGTGCAGGTAGGAGGCACTCAGAGAAAAAGGCAGCATGTAGATCTTCTTCCTCACACCTCTACAGCAGAAAAGGCTGCAGGTTGCAGGCTGCCATCTGGGTCACCCTGTTTGCAGTCGAGAGGAAGATTTCAGGCAGGTAAAATGGGATGTGGAAGAAGAAAAGCAGAGACAAAACAGGTGTCATCTCCTGCCATGGTCTGCAGAAGAAAACATGTTTAAAATGCGTCAACTATCTAGTTTTCCTGCTAGTATTAATCTCAATAATTTTGGGAATAAAATTGCCAGATATTTTAGCACTTTACAAATCACTTTTCTAGAATTCCCTTATTCTCTCCCAATAGTTAGATCCTTCTGTTGAGGATCCATCTTGTGGACCATCAGTTTTTGTAGTATTCTTAACAACTTGTCAAAATATCAACCAATATTTTTGAGCTTTTCTTCCCCCTTCCTTGTTTTTCCTGATTTTCTCAACTAAGCTGATCGATATACTAAACCTCTCAATAAACTGTCAGACAAAAAAGTTAGACCATTTATAAACAATTAGTGAGAACCTCCATAAATACTATGAGAATTTAGGATCTGGTTTCACATCAGTTTAAATGTCATCTAAGCTGTAGTGCTCCTGCTTTCCCCACCATAGCCCAGATGCCTACTCCTGCCCCTTCCACTCCTGCTCCAGTAGCAGTACAGGAGGCTGGTTCAACTGGAAATTAAGCTGGTTTCTGACTGAGGTGCAACTGTACAACTTCCAGTGGCTAAAGCCATGCTGGGATTGGGGCAGCTCACTTTTACCTTCCCTGTGGAACAGCACCCTTAGATCTAGAGTGAAAAACTGCAGGAAGGTTTCTGTCTGCTGTGGGTAAGAGGCAAATTATCAGCCCTGATGACTTGTAACGTTATACAGGGATACAGCATTGTGTGCTACTTCCAAAAAGGGAAATGGTGTGCGTGTAGTTAGGGTTTCAGAAACATCTAATTAGAGACAACGGAAAGTTGAAACATTCAAGCATAGCTATAGGTTAACCAGTTGGAGCCCTAGGGAACACTAACAGAAGACAGATAACAAAAACAAGCACTCAATGAAAAACATTTTTTGTAAGTTTGGGAGGTGGAGCTGTATCGGGTTCCAGCATTTCCTTGCTAGCTCTGCGTTTTATGCACATACCCTGTAATACAAGATGTATAAACTTCACCGGGATCAAAAGCCAGACAAGAGTGCTTGTTCCTTCTGGGCGCACCATGCCCAGCGAGAGAGGGCCGTTTCCTCCTCCCCGCCCGAGCTCCTGCTTGCTCGGCAGCCAAACCCGCAGCGGCCTCCAGCTCAGCCCCAGTGAAGTGCCAAAGGCCTGCGGCGTGGGATCCGGCCCGAGGAGTCCGGGTGAAGCAAGTAGCGGCTGCCGCCTCCCGCCCCAGGGCGGCTTTCAGTCACGGCCGTCCGGTCGGCGCGGAGCCGGACCCCCCCGCCCTCAGTGGGCCGCGTTCGGACTTGGCGAAGAACACGTTAGC
>NW_010519014.1:4107-5624 GCF_000687285.1 Phaethon lepturus | reverse complement strand
TTTTTTTTTTTTTTTTAACCCCCAAAAAAGAAAAGCATACAAGCTCTGGAGTTAATTAAGCAAAGGACAGAGGGGCTGGGATGTGCTGGGGTGTAGCTACGAAAGCGATTATGCTCCAGCAGAAAAGGGTTTTGCTTCTTGAAGGCTTCCTCTCGTGTGGTGTCATGCTTTGCATCAGCCGTGGGACGAGCCCTGGGGCTGGCAGGGTTGCTCCGTGCCCTCCACAACATTCCCCTTGGTCCCTCTGATGATTATCCCCGACGAAGTGAGCGGGGCCGAACTCGGCTTCAGCGCTGCCATGGGGTTTGTCAGCGCAGCAGAGAATGAGTTACCGCTGATACCAAGACTCTGTCCCTCCTTGCCAAGTGGGCTTGGGCACGTCACGTCCCTGCTTTGTGCCCTAGTTTGCTTTCTGCCTTTTGCCTGCTTTATATAAACTCTTCGTTTTTTTGA
The DNA here is from genome assembly GCF_000687285.1 of Phaethon lepturus. Classification (NCBI taxonomy): domain Eukaryota; kingdom Metazoa; phylum Chordata; class Aves; order Phaethontiformes; family Phaethontidae; genus Phaethon; species Phaethon lepturus. The sequence goes on along the minus strand of NW_010519014.1, from coordinate 5,171 downwards.
CAGAGCAGCTCTGTACACCGCCGTAGAATGCTAGTGAGATTTGCTGTTCTCCCACTTAAACTTATCCTAACAGTGAACTGAAAGGCACAAGAGACGGGAATTCACCAAGGGAATCTCCTCTTCTAGACCTGAGATTAGGGCGTTTGTCCCAGGATATGGGCTCTGCCACACTGGAGCAGGCAGGCATCCCTTGGGGGAAGGAGAAGCATCCCAGGCTGCATCTGTGCCATTGTGCTCGGCTGAATGATGGGAAGGGGAGCGAAGGGGAAAATTAAATTTGCACCCTGAGCCTGGAGATTAGTTTCCCCTTATTGTTGTAGGACTAATTAAAAATTGTTGTCCACATTGTTCCTTTTCACCTTCTCATAACCCACTTGCTGTATTTGATTCCCCAACCTCCTCCTGGTAATTACACACCGCAGTGTGCTTTTACGGTCCTGCACGTTCCCCGTGACGGTGGGCTCTCTCCCGTTGCCACCCTCCCTTTTCACTCTGCCATTTGCTGGTAGCACTTTGCCTGCCCACCTGAGCAAGGGTCCCGTATCCCCCAGCGCTGGGCTGGGAGGCCAAGGTGGGTCCCCACGGACCAACGCGGGGCAGTGACGGACGCCCACGTTGCCCTAAATAAGCGAGTGCAGGTATGGAGGGGACAGAGCCACCTCCATGTGATGCTCTTCCAGGCTCGCTGAGGAGCAGAGCTGTTATCCTGGGTGGGTTATTGCTGCTTTATCCTTTCCCATATTGCTGGAGCTGGTTCGACTGGGCTCTGACTTGGCAGCCCTGCCTTGCGCTACACAGACCCCGGCATAAAAACACGGAGAAAGCTGCTGTGGGGGGAAAGCGTGCTGCCGGCCCTGGGGATCGACAGCGTGCTCCGGGCGGGAAAGCACGAGCACCGCCGGGATGAAGGCTGCCAGCCGCGCGGGGCCGGCGGGGACCAGCCCTTTCGGCCGCGTTAGACAAATAAACACCGAGCCCCGGGCTGGCGGGGGCTCGCAGGCAGTGACCGGTGGCGGTTTAACAGGTCACCCGGCCCCCGCGGCCGCCATCCTCCACCTGCACCT
>NW_010519014.1:0-4013 GCF_000687285.1 Phaethon lepturus | reverse complement strand
AAAGCTGCTCCTGGCAGCGTTGGGAGCGGGGCTGGCGTGAGGCTGTGAGCGGGAGAAGGCATATTCTGGCAGAATAATAATGAAAATAAACCTCATTAGACTTATTTTTAGCCCTGCTGATGATGCTGGGACTATTTAGAGACTGGCTGACGCTGTGGTCTGGGGGCCTTCGATGAGCCCCAGTTATCTTGTGTTTTGTCTTCGGATCGTAAAGCTTGCTGGGAGAGAGAGAATCATTTCTGTGTGTTGGTCAAGGACCCTGTGCCTGGATGCCTGAGCCCTTTGGTGTGGCAATTAATAAATACAAATAATGATTCACCGAGCATTTACTGTATCTATCTGATCCAAACTGTCCAGCTGTTCAAATGAGGAGGAGGAAATCCGCAGGGATGACTTTGGTCAGTCCAAGAGCGAAATGGATGCAGAATTGGGCAGGTAACTCATCAGTTAAGAAAGTAGATGTTTAAAGTCTTTTCCAAATACACATGGGCAATGTCAATGAAAAACAAAACCTTTGTGGAAGTGAAATGGGGGTCAAAGAAGAAGAGGCGATAGGGTCTTGCTGTGGGCACACTGGAGAGGGAAATGGGGTAGCTGGGTTTGAGCGATGATGGGCAACTCATTAAACCACACATGCTCCCACGGGTGGACGGGGGCAACAGTGATTCTGTCCTTCTAACAGGGCACGGCCAGCCCCCAGGACGCGTCCCAGCTTTGCTGCATGGGGTCAGGAGGGACCTAAAGACAACATGATGTACGGCAAACCAGTAGCTCTTACATTTCAGTCTGTGCAGTGAAGCAATTTTTAGGGAAACTAACACAAACCATTTTTTAAATGGCTTTAAACCCTCTCTGCAAGAGGGTTTGACAGGGCAAACACATGCAGACCCATAAATTAGCTGTAATAGCTGAAGCCCCATTGTGCAGGCAATGGCTCGAAGCTCACCGCAGCTACTCTCGGTTAACAATGCGAGGAAAGTCACTCTGCACATTTTTTATCCTTTGACACAAAGTGCAGCTGCAGGAATACCTCAAGCGGGATTTTAAGAAAAGACAATTATGTTCTTGCAGCTCTACACATTTGAGAACGAACCTGTAGAAATAACGGGCCCAGGCTTACAGTGATAAACATGTAAAGATAATTAAAATTATGTCTTTCTTCTAACAGAAAGGGCAAGCTCCTCATATGATGCAAGCTGTTGTAGCTCTGTGCGGTCAGTGTAGTCACTCCTGCTCACCCCACTGGAGACCGAGCCCACAGAATTGGCAGCAATGAAGTGGGATGCAGCAACCAGGCTCTGTGAATGCAGCGTGGTCAGAGAGGTCGCTGCTTGGTAGTGCGTGCCAAATTCTCATCTTTCCCCATCCAAAATAAATCCAGGATTTCTGTATGTGTGTGCAAATGTTATTTAGGAGCTAAGCTGAAGGCAGACAAGCCGCCTGTGCAATAGGGGAGCCAGCTTTCAGGGCTGCAGGCGATGCAGAAAGGACTGGGTGCTAAATGAAGGACCCAAATGAACTTTCAAAGTGGGAGTGATGCCAAACTTGGCCCAGAGGCTGTTGCAGGGAGCAGGGGCAGCAGGAGAGTGGGGTCACGCACATGCTTGGGAAGGGCTGGGGCCAGCTTTCACCGGGATAAGAAACACCAAAAGTCCACAAGACAGCCTGGGATGGGTTCCTGGAGGACTTTCAGGCAGGGAGAAGTGCTGGAAAATGGCAGCCTGAAGGGAGAAGTCTGGAGGAGCCTCTGGCAGCAGGAGGGGAGCGCAAGCAGGCAGGGTTGCCCTGCAGAGGAGGAGCGGGAGCATGCACGGGGCCGGTGTCAGGGCTTGTCAGCACAGAAGAGCAGAGCAAAGCTGCTATTGTGGAATAAAATATGCTGGAATGTGGACACGCCTATTCCAGAATAAAGCTGCTTTTTCCTAATTTAACTTAATCCACTATTTGTTTTTATTATTTTTATCATCATCAGATGCAGCTAATTTGGAAAAGCTGTTCCAATTAATTTCCCTGCATAGACAAGCAGTTACACGCTGGAAAGCCTTTGTCTGTTCAGTGGCAGCCTGACCAGCAGCTTCTATTCATTTCAAAACCAGCTCCTTTCTTCTTCCCTCTGACCACTTTTTTCTACTTCGTCTCATCAGACCGTGAGGTTAGTGGCAGTGGGAATTTTTCCTGGGAGCACGGAGACTGGTAGCCCTGTTTATGGGAGGGAGAGCTAAAAAGAGGGAAAAAAAGTGCTATTTAAAGGCAAGGAAGACAAGGAAGTCAGGAGAACCAGAGTCCAGGGCAATGGTCAAGGAGGCCACGATGACCACACGAGTGGCCACGAGGGACTTGGCATGAGGTAGTGTCTGCCATCCCCTCTCTTTTTAGACTATTTAAACCATGGGTAGTGCACGGCCTGAGACCTCAGCAGGGAGCAGGAGGCTGGAATGCACGGGACTGTCCGTGTTGGAGAGACCCACAGCTTGAATCAGGGCCAGCACAACAGCTGTTGGTGGCACCAGGACTATGCCTGGGATGGAGCGGTCCCCTTGGACCCCTCCATGGCGCAGGACAGCAGGAGCATCCCGTGCCCGGGGGGGCTGTGGTCGCTGCGCTGCTCCCGGCGAGGCAGAGCCGGCTCTCGCGGAGCCCAGATGTTGCAGAGGAAGCTGCTGAAGAATGATCCATCCTTTCCTTTGGCTCGGAGATGAAAGCAGCTTGCAGGAGCTCAGGGCTATGAGCAAGTAACTGATTAACCAGGGCCGCAGCCGCCAGGCGCTGCAGCCGCCGCGAGAGCGGCTGTACTGTTCTCGCACGGCTCTTTCACCGGCCCCTCTCCAGCTTTCGGCCAGAGCCAGATGAGACGGGGAGGACCTGCAATGGGGAAAAGCCAGGACACAAACCCCTGTCTCCAAGCTGACTTTGTCCCTCTGATTCTGCAGCCTTTCTCTTTTCCTACATTTTTATCTTCTTCCGCGCTTTTGCTTTGGGACTCTGCCATCTCCTCTCTCCATCCCACGTGGTCTTGTCCTTTGGCACTTCAGAGACTTGGCTCATCCTCCTGCCGACTGGCAAATGTGGGGAGGCCAATGGAGCCAGTGCCAGCAGAAAGAGCCAAGAGTATCCATTGCTTGTGTGACAGGGAGCTCATGAGATAGAGAGAGACGCTGGGGGAGAAGGATGCAAGCAAAAAAACCAAAGTCTTCTGACAGATACCGGGTGCACCTCAAGAGGTGGCAGTGGCTGATACTGGAAGGTAGGGTAGCCAGATTTTCTCCCTTCCAGGCAGTTCCTATGTTTTTCCCTCCCAAGACGTGACCTTGAGAGATGCTATAAATGCCTTAAAATCTCGGGGCAGATTGTGAGCTATTTCAGAGTGAAATCAGGTTATCACTTGGTACAGTGCCCTATTTCCCTTCTCCTCCTTTGAGGAGGGCTGTGTTCCAGGGAAGCTCATGGGCAATCTCCCCATGCCCAGCCTCTGATGAGTCAAAAAATGAAGTCTTCTGTCCCACCAATATATTTGGTCCCTGTCACCCAGGGCTTGCTGGAGCTGTACCTCCGTGCTAATAAAGCCTGGTACTTTGTAGGGGCAAGCCCACAAGAAAACAACAAACAGCTTCAATAAAAGGGATGTGCTGCCAGCCCCCTCCCTTCTCCCGCGAGTGTTTGTATGGTCCTGATTTCCGCACAGAGACTCTGATCTGCAAGTTATATTTGTGACCATAAAACAGAGATTAGCTCTTATCTCTGGCAGGCAGCAATATCAGGCACCAGCCCTTGCTCCGGAGTGTTGGCAGCCGAGGACCAGCCCAACACACAAAGATGAACTTGGTGGAAGAGGAGGAGGTAAACAACATGGGGAAAACCAGCTGTGGGAGGTGAACCTGGAGGATGGGACGATGCCAACCTGCCCTGGGCTGCAAGGGAGCCCCAAGCCCCGGCGCAGGGTGAGAGGCAGGGGAGGAAGCGGTGGTTAGACGCCAGCATCTGCAATCAAGAGGCAGGAAGCGTGATCGCCGGGA